>NC_064856.1:75736233-76042084 GCF_024139225.1 Suncus etruscus | reverse complement strand
GTCCAAGGGCTCTCAGAATGTTTTCTTGACAAAAAACATCTATGACAAAAACATCAAAAGTAATAAAGAACATTTAAATTAAAACAAATTGAAGTACAATTCAGTCACAGTACAATTCAGTCACAGTACAATTCAGTCACAGTACAAGTTAATCAATTATCTATGAGGAATGAGACTGAGAGTAGTAACCCAGGGATTCTCAGTAGCTTGGTCAGAGTACAGGAAGAATAGAATTGGAACAAAATTTGTTGATTAAAACAAATATAGCTAAACAGCCAAACAACAGAGTCAACAAAAATGAAAACCAGAAGTCCAAACTTCAATAACAAAAAGTAAAAATGTACCTGTTGAAGTGTCAGACTGGGGTTTGGGGTGGGTTCTGTTAGGTTAGAACCTTGGGAACCTTCTGGAGAAAAGAAGACATTGGCCAGGGGATAGGTACTATGTGCTTTTACTTAGCACATCTAAAACCCCAAAATGAGTTTGCAATCATAGTTCTAAAATTAAAAAATCATTAAAATAAATTAATTAACTAAAAACAAATAAATGCAACTTATACTCTACCTTATTAGCAAAAAATTAAGTATGTAAGCAGTGATTATTATAGGCATGTTGCAGACAGTGATTGAAATAGACATGTTGTCAGACTAGTGGATGGGAAAAAGAAAGATGTTGGGTAAAAGCTAGAGATTCCTCTCTTTTTTGTTTCTGGCAGAAAATAGTTGGGCCATATACAACAGTGTTTAGTGCTTGCTCCTGGTTCTGTACTCAGGAATTACTCCTTATTATGCTTCAGATATAACATGTGGTACAAGAGACTGAGTTAACATCTGCAAAACAAGCACCGAAATCTTATGTCTTTCTTTCTCTAGATTTAAAAAACATAAATAGAAAAATATTGAGAACGGACTGGAAAATAGCATTAAACTAGAAGATTGCATAGACTGGGATTACACATGACTGCTGTTGTTATGATTTTAGTTATATTTCTCTCATCACATATGATCTCATAATATAGTTCAAAATTCCTGAAACTACATACCATCCTCTAGATTACAAGTTCGATACAGAGAAAATGATACTTGAGTATTTATGGGTACAGTTCACCTCTCCCTACTCTTTCCCTAAAAAGAGTAAATGTTTCAAAATGAAAAAAGTTCTGTAAACCTAATAAAAAGCAGTATTTATTAATTAATAATATTGTATCATACATTTGGAAAATAGGAGAGTAAATACTTAATCACAGACATAAAAAAGTAATTATTTGAGGGAGAAGTATTAGTAGTGTTATACTCATTTGTAGTACTATACTAATCACTTATAAAAACATATACATAAAATTATCAGATAATATACCTAAAACTGATTTAAGTTACATGAGAAGAATATCAATACATTTGACAAATAATACCAATATAAACCAGAAAATTTTCTCATGCTCTGTGACTAGTACTGATTTGGGGACTAACTAGCATTAATAGCATACATTTAAGCCATTTTTTAGGCTCCAGAAACAAACGCACAGTCGTATCACATAGAGCAGAAAATATATTTCAAACTAATGGTCTTCTTAAAACTAAAATCAAGGCTATTATTGATTTAAGATCATGAGCTTTAAGCGATGATAAGTCAATGCACTCATGTTCATTAGAGTTAAGTCTGTCAAATATGATGAAGTAGAATAATGTCTTACATGAAAGATTCTAACCAATATTGCCATATATCTTTTCTATTTTTGTTTTCTTCTATAACTACCTTCTGAGGGACTTATCTCAGTGTAAACCCATCATTTAGAAAAAAAACTAACTTTATCAAGCAATAAAATATCACTAGTTATCAGTCATCTTTTTTCCAGATGATAGGACATCAACACAAGTTGGTTATTAGTTACAATTTTGTATTGATATGGTATCATGTATTTTACGTAGTTTAATGATACAGTTTAACATTCAGGGGACTCTAATATTTACATAGCTCATGAATATGTGTATAAATTAAAGTGACTTAATGAATAATTTATTAAATACATTTTATTAAAAGTTATGTATACAATTAGCACAGTGGTCTCTTGTTGATTAATTTACCAGTATGATAAAATTATTTTATTTTTAACTTAATTACAATTATTAAATCTAAACTAAAGATAAAATACATTAAGAGATTATTAAATTTTTCAAGCTGCATAATAAGCTAAAATATTACATATAATAATAATATTTTGATATTGACCGTTAGTATTATATTTTCATACATCCAAAGCAATATAAAGTTTCTGTCAAATTATGCTAAAAAGCAATTTTGGTGAGAGTGTCTAGACTCCATCACTAAAACCTACTTTCATTATTTTGGCTTTTATCAGCCCACACATCCTCTTAAATCCACAATAACCTGAGCACAACTTTTGCAGTCCAGTGAAAGGGAACAAAGGAAAATGAAATTAGGTATTCAGTAGACCAGAAAGAGACTATAAAACTATCATGGAAAATTTATGTAAATTGTAGCTGCTGTAAAATTACAATTTAGTATAGGTCAAGTTAATCATTAATAAGTACATAAGAAAATACAACTTTGAGTAAAAACATCAGAATCTAAGCAGGGGATAGTTTCTGTTCATAAGCTGATATAGCCATCATTTTTAAAATAGTTTAGATTGGGGCCGGAGCGGTGGCGCAAGCTGTAGGACATTTGCTTGCATGCGCTAATCTAGGACAGACCTTGGTTCCATCCTCTGGTGTCTGATATGGTCCCCCAAGCCAGGAGCGATTTCTGAGAGCATAGCCAGGAGTAACACCTGATCATCACTGGGGGTGGCCCAAAAACAAAATAAAAAGGAAAGAAAGAAAAGAAAGGAAGAAACAAAGAAAGACAACAAATGAGAATGGTAGTCATCTCTATTTTTTCATTTTTCATGAATTGCTATAGTTTATGTATTTCATTGTGAAGAAGTTAGTGTGAAAATAAAGAGCTAACCAGTTAACAGAAGGAACATTTTCAACAGTAATGTGAAAAACATAATGCAATATATGTTATTTTTGTTCCAGTTGGGTTGTTGAAAATTGTGAGTGTGGTGTGTGTGTGTGTGTGTGTGTGTGTGTGTGTGTGTGTGTGTGTATTGGGGGAGTATCTGCTGGGAATTAACAAAGGCCCTTGTCTCCACACTTTTTTATAGAATAATTACAATAAAAGCTCCTACATGACATCAGAAACTTGAGTAACACACCACAATTATGTTGTAACATAAAACGAAGTCTTATGATCTAACTCTTAAAGAAACAGATCATTTGTAATCCTGAAGGAGATGGGTAAATATGCATAGGATATTGTTTATGAATCTCTTTATCCTGAGTATAAGCTTCTCTATCAGTAATTTGAATGCAGTGTGTGTATATATATATAAATATATATTAATAATATATATTCTATATAAATAATAAATGTTATACAAATTATATAAATTATATATAAATATATAAATATAAATAATAAATATATATTACATATATATTTAGTTCTATCATGATTTGCTGTGCTGGATATAGACACATCAGTAAGAAATCACACTCCTATACATATATACATCTACTTAATGGACAAAAAATAACAGCTAATAGACTTGGTGTAAAACATCTATAGCAGCACAACAGTAATGGAAGACATTAACACCTCTTTGTCACCTCTTTGTAAAAAAGTTTAGTAGTTGCATATAGGACTTTTTTATTCTCAAATGATGAATACACATTATTCTACAATGTACATGAAATAATCTCCAAGATAGATCATATGCTAGGCTTACAAAACATAAATTCATACAATCATTAAAGGAATAGGAATTGTATCTTTATCTCCTCAGACTATGATGCACTGAAAATAGAAGTGAATTACAAACAAAAATGGAGAAATAACTTTAACACCTAGAAATTAAACAGCTCACTAAATAACCAATATACCAGAGAGCTAATAAAAGATGAAATAATAAGATATCTGGAAAATAATGAGAATAAGTAAACAAACTATCAGAATTAATGGACAGGGCAAAAATTAAACAGAAAAATTTATATCTTTGCAAGAATTGATCGAGAAGTTTGAAAGGGCCTACATAAATAACTTAATGGTATTAAGAAATTGGAAAACGTTGAACAAAATGAGCTAAAATCAGGGATCAGGAGAAAATAATACAACTTAAAGCAGAAATTAGTGAACTGGAAACTACAAGAACTACAAGAATCCAAAAGATCAATGAAAGTAGAGTTGTTTCATTGAAAAAGGAACAAGATCAATAAAACACTAGTAAGACTCACAAAGAAATAGAAAGAACTCTAATAAACTGCTTCAGAAATGAAAGGGTGGATGTAACACAGGCACTACAGAAATTCAAAGAATAACCAGAGATTACTATAAGAGTCTATGCCACAAAAAGAGAGAAGCTAGGAGAAACGGTTATTTCTGGGACTCACATAACCTGCCAAGATTGAACCCAGGTCATTTGTAATACCTGAACAGATGTATCACTATCAAGGAAATTGAAATAGTAACTAAAGCTTCCCAAAAATGAAAACCCGAGCTCAAATAGATTCTCTAGCGAATTCTTTCAAATCTTTAAAGAAGTTCTACTACTAATACTTTTCAAATATTTTCAGGAAGCTGAAGAAATAGAAACACTCTGGTTTCTATGAAGCTAACATTACCTTGATACCAGAAGCAGATATAATTATCAAAGAGAGAGAAAAGGAGAGAGAGAAAGTGAATGGAGTCTGTACTCACTGGGGAAAAATTAAATACTCTAAGATCTGGCATAAGGAATATTGTCGACTCACCTACTTCTGTTTAATATAGTACTGGAAGTAATTGTAATGAGAATATAGTGTTACATACAGAACTGGTGGTATATCTAGACAATGAAATACTACACAGCTCTTAGGTAAAAGGAAGTAATGAAATTTGCTTATATGTAGAAATATATGGCACATTATGCTAAATAAAATAAATTTAGGGAGTGGTATAGACATAGATTATCACATTTATGTGTGGCATATAAAAATAAAATAGTATAGTAATAATTCTCAAAGTAAATAGAGAAAAGGGCCAAGAAGATCACTTGATGATTGGAAGCCTGCCATAAAAAGCAAGTGAGTGCAGTTTGGGCAGAAAATTGATCACAATGATAGAACTAATCACTCTGAACAAGAACCAGGCGATGAAAGGGAGTGAAATGGTATCATGAAACCACTCTTAGTAATAATATGCAAATCACAATGTCTAAAGGGAGGCAAAGTGAACTATTGAGTGAGCTATATATTTATATTTATTATATATATTTTATATATGGGGAAATATATTTATATTTCCTCTCTATATATTTGTCTCTATCTATATATACACATATATATATGTGTATATCTTTCTCTTTATATATACCTCTATATACATATGCAAATATATATACATATATACATATACATATATATATATATAGAGAGAGAGAGAGAGAGAGAGAGAGAGAGAGAGAGAGAAATACCAAAGAAGCAGGCAGAAGAGAGGGCAGGAGGGATAGGAAAGGGAAATTTGGGCATTGATGGCAGAAAATTTGCACTTGTAAAGGCGTTGGACACTGACTGAAGCTCTATCATGAACAATTGTGTCACTCTGTATCTCACAGTGATTCAATTAAAGAATTAATTTAATTTTAAAAATCCAGCCTTCCCTCCCAAGAAACAAACAAACCATATATACAGATGTATCTATGTAAAGTAGTGTTTTCTCTTGGAAAACAAGTTAATTTATCTGTGTGACTTATTTTTTTTAATTTGGGCTTTGGAAGAGTAAACTAGCAATAGTTTTAGAGAAAATATTTTTGTCTCATTTTTTGTCTTATCACGTTATATATAAGTTCCAACTTATTAAAGTTGGCAGAAGTGTTTCAGATATGTCAGTTGACTGAAGGGTAGGTTTCAGATTTAGAAGAAAAGCTAAGGCATAGAAGTAATTTGTTCACCCATAAAAATTCCACTTTTCTATATTTCATTAACTATAGGGCTCATCTATTTCAGCTATTCATATATTTTTAACATTATTTTTCTTAGCATAGCTCAGACAAGCATGAAAGGGGTAATAACTTTGACATTCGTTAAAATCCACATATATTCAACAGTTGAGATAATGTAGGTTATTTTCTTGCTTGCTTTTCTTATGAAGGCAGATGACTATTTTTATTTTTTCTTAATTACACTTTACATGGCATGATTACAATAATGTTAACTATTGTTCCTTCATCACCAGCAAAGTGCCTCCAACCCTTTATCCCAGTTGGTACATCATCTCAGTCTGCTATATTCACCCTACAACTTCCACCATATTGTTAGCAAAGCCGACAGGTTTTCCTCATTTGTTATTATCTAGTCACTTGTTTTGTTTGAGTAGTTTTTAACCTTCTTTTAAATTTAAAAAAAATATTAGCAACTATCTATTGTCTTTAGATAATATAATCATACTGCCTTTTAAATTTTAAAAATATTAAATTTAAATTTAAAAAATATTAGCAACTATCTATTGTCGTTAGATAATATAACCATACTGCCTTTTAATTTTCTTTTATTTCACAAGTGAATGAGATTATTTTGATATCCAGAGACAATACAGATGATGGCCAGGAGGACCATTCCATGGTAGGAAACTTTCTACAAAGATGATGAATGCAGTTAGGGTAGAGAAAGGTCCACTATGACAATGATAATTAATACTGAACAAAATGCAAAAATTATTTTTTAATGCATTACTGTGGAGTTTTATACATTCATTGGGTATTTAGGGGCCGGAGTGGTGGCACTAGAGGTAAGGTGTCTGCCTTGCAAGGGCTAGCCTAGGACAGACCTCGGTTCAATCCCCTGGCGTCCCATATAGTCCCCCCCAAGCCAGGAACGATTTCTGAGCACATAGCCAAGAGTAACCCATAATCAACAGGTGTGGCCCCAAAACAAATAAAACAAAACAAAACTAAAGTTCATCAGGTATTTAAAAAGAAACTTTGGATAAACACCTGCTTAAAATTGTGATTCTTTATATCAATAACTCAGTCAATACATAAATAAAACAAATTAAGATTTAAGATTTGACAATAGTGGGGCCGGCGAGATAGCATGGAGGTAAGGTGTTTGCCTTCCATGCAGGACGGTGGTTCAAATCCCGGCATCCCATATGGTCCCCTGTGTCTCTTAAAATATTCAAAGAATCAAATCATATGTTTGTTTTATTTTTAAAAACTTTCAAGAAAGATTAAGACTCATACTGTGATTATAATTTTCTCAGTGAGGACAAAGACATTGTGTAAATTATGGAATTACCGAGAACTGACTCCAAATGTGTTCAGTAAATTATGTTGTTTTGTTATGTCAACGTATTGCATAAGATATTTAATCTAAGGTGTGTTCTGTTTCTTCAATTGGAGAATAGAACGCTACAGTTGTGATAATAACAACACAATAGTGCTATTGTGAGAAACCTGAATGAGTATGTTATATAAAAATAGAAAGCTCTTCTATAAAATGAATCCTTCCCTCAACTTTTTCCCTAACCCAGTGTTTCTCATTTATTTTGTCATGTCCCCTAGGAAGAAGAAAGCATTTTTGCAACCCCCACGCGACTGTAAATAGTATATTTATTTAAAAAAAAAACTTTAACCTGCACAACAAAAATATATAAGATAATTTGAGCTGATTTTTTAATCAGAGATGATGTCTGGATTAATGGCTACAATGAGCACGTTTTGCAATGCATAGCTTTTCGAAGAGGGGTTTGAAGCAGGACACAGCAACTCTCATCCTAGAGACATACAGAGACATAAACACGGGGCTTAGCTTGTTATGACAGTGTTTGCCAAGGTCAAATGCTCCTCCCTTTACTGAGCCCTGAGCCCCCCTTGGGGGCGCGCCCCACTATTTGAGAAGCACTGCCCTAACCTCTTACTTTGAGATGTAAAAACCCACTGGATAATTGATTTTCTATCTGACTTGATCTTTCCCCAAGGTATTGAAAATTTGTTGAAACAAAAAAAGGAGTGGGGAGTCTGTTTTTCTAGTGGATCAGAGGAGAGAAAGCACAGATAGGCAGCACATGGCAGAGAGAAGTCATGAAGTAAAAGCAGGCTAACTCTAATGAATCTTTTGACTGGCTTTCTCCACCGCCCTACTGCATCATACCCATCCGCAAAAGGGGTTAGAAACATGGTGCCTAAGGAAGTCTCCCCAACTCGTGGATTTTTATGTTTCATTTTACAACTGCCACCCAAACAGGACCTGAAGTACAGTGACAATACAAACACAGAGTACAGACACAAACAATACAAATTGTAGTCATTAAAGGATACAGAACATCTCAGTACCTCTTCATTAACTTTGTAAAAACTGAAATGAAAAAATATGAAGGCCTGAGTGGTAGCATAGAGGTAGGTTGTTCTCTATGCAAGCAGCTGACCCAGGATAAACACAGGTTCAATCCCCAGCATCCCTTATGGTTCCCCTGAGCTAGAAGTGATTTCTGAGTTCAGAGCACTGCTGGGTGTAGCCAGCCAAAAAAAAAAATAAATAAATAAAAAAAAAAAGAATGCTGAATCATATATTAAAAATAAGTCAGAGTGTGATCCTTAAGAAAATACCTAAGAAAATACCATAAACAAGAATTTCCCAAATTGTGGACAACAAACAATTCAAATTGCAGGCATTAAAGGATACAGGACAGTCCAGTGCCTCTCCATTAACTTTATAAAAATTGATGTCAAAATATAAATGCTGAATAATATGTAGAAGTAAGTAAGAGTGTAATTCTTTAAGCAACTACCATAAAAAAGAATTTCCCAAATTGTGGACAATAATCCTTTAAAATATTATTTACATAGATCAGACTAATCTGTTTTGAGCTTCTACTCCAGTCTCTCTGCAACTGCAGAACATGCCATGTTTATGGTTAATTTACTAAACACAGATAGTCTTACATAGAAGTGGGGTTAGAAATATTGGTAACATAAGGTAGCTCTGAGTTTAGTTAGAGAAATAACTACATTTTGAACTATCCTAATAATGAGAATGTATGAGGGTTATAGAAAGCCTGTCTAGAGTACAGGCGGGGGTTGGGTGGGGAAGAGGGAGATTTGGGACATTGATGATGGGAATGTTGTACTGGTGATGGGTGGTGTTCTTTACATGACTGAAACCCAAACGCAATCATGTATGTAATCAAGGTGTTTAAATAAAATATATATAAAAAAAGAATGCTTAGGTAACTAAAATGAAAAATCTAACAGTATTACTTAAGTGATTTATTAAATATAAGACTAATTTATTTACCTCTAAAGTAATATTAGTATTATCTATCTTATAATATTACCCCAGATATTATATTTAATAATAATAAAACATTAATGAAAGGACAGTTTATTGAGTGCCAAATTTCTTCTTGGTTTGTCCTAGGTTTAATATATATAAATATATAAGTATATATAATCATTGATATTATATATATAAAATCACTGATGTTTCAATAATCATTATCCAAATTTATCTCTTTCTATATACTTTTGGGGGTTTTTGGTCACAACTGGTGGTGCCCAGAGGTTACTCTGGCTCTGTGCGCAGAAATCTCACCTGACAGGCTCTGGGAACCATAAGGGATGCCAGGAATCAAAACCAGGTTAGCCCCAGATTGACTGTATGCAAGGCAAACACCTTATCACTGTGCTATTTCCCTGACTCCTATCCAAATTTTTCTAATGAAGAAACTCAGAATGTTTTGTTTTTTGATTTTGGGCCACACCCGGAGGTGCTCAGGGGTTACTCCTGGTTATCTGCTCAGAAATAGCTCCTGGCAGGCACGGGGGACCATTTGGGACGCTGGGATTTGAACCAACCATTTTAAATTCTGGATCGGCTGCTTGCAAGGCAAACACCACTGTCCTATCTCTCCGGTTCAGAAACTCAAAATGTGATATATACTTAATATGATTAAAATGTGTTAGCCCCAGGACACAATCTAAGTCTTACAGATGTTAGTATATTTAGTATTCTGTACACTTTGCTAGACATTACAAATATGGTATGTAAAAATGTTTATTGTCAGTTTTTATTGAAGTCAAAAGATGACAATTTAAAATTTTGCTCAAATAAGTTATAAATGATGAGGCTAGGTTGCTGAGGTGAAGAGTCATGGCTCACTCCAAAATTTGTTCTTATGTTACATTTATGTTAGGTTTTTGGAAACCTTGTGTTGTGCTAGAGAACAAACCAGGGTTGGCTACATACAAGACAAGACTCAACTATGTTTTTAGACTCGGTACTAAGATTTTGTCCTCAGGATTAGTCTATTTTAATTAGATATAAAAGTTGAAGGGAACAATGAATGACTGATTTATGGGTATTCTCCCTGTATAATTTAAGGTATTTTGAGTGATAAAATTTGAAATGCATAATTAAATGCTGCTTAAATAATTTTTTAATAGTTGGGTAAGTTCATGATAATTTTAGATAAAAGTGGTCTTAGAATTAATCAGACATTCTTTGATTTTCTTTTCTTCTACCATTGAGTGGTAATAAAAGATTTTCATTGTTAACACAGAATTTGGAAGCTTTCTTATTAATAAAATTAAAACTAAAAGTGAGAAGGGGAAAGAATCATATTTGCTTTTAATTAAAAAGCAGATAAATATTTCCTACAAGCCAAAAAATTTATTCCTTCAGTTCCTGTTGTCCAAAAAAGAATCCAATGTACTTTGATCAGAGCCCAAGGAAAAGGTTTATCAAAAATTGGTTATACAAGCCATGTTTCATGAAGGTCCAGAATTCTGAGAGCAATCCTTTCACTGAGCTCTGTAACTGCTCACATCTGAAGAAAATCAATGGGTAAGTAGCAGAAAGGGGATTTTTTTGGATAGGTAACTATTGCTGTTTGTCATTCATGCTTAATTAAGAAGTTTCTGGTTTAATCAGTGAATTTAAACCACATAAATCATTATTTAAAACCTGCTTACACATGCAGTATTTCCAAGTCCAGAAGTAAATAGACCATGCAATATTTAAAGCAATAAATTCTCATTTGGCAAATTGTTTGTAATAGTATCAAGAAAGCTATATGGTATAAAAGTATAGTCATTGTACTGTTAAGAACAAAACCTTTTTAAAACTGAATATCTGGTTGAAAATCATATAAAAATTAGATTTTTGTTTTTACTCTTGGAGCACACATACTCATTTCCTAAATTAAAATTCTGATGATAAATCTAATAATTGGCATAAATTGAGTATTTATATAGGGTGATGCAAAAAGATCTCTAAATATGATAGATTCATTAATACTTTAACATTCTTTTTCTCTTCCTTAAAAATGTTGGTTCCAAAGTTTCTTGAATTTAATGAATATAAAATATTTCACACTTCTATGGTAAACTGTGTTAAGTCCCACATTGTATTATTTAAAGCAAACTTGTTTTAATTTAGCCCATAGTTGGGTTTTGGAAATTCTCTGACTCTCTACTAAAATATATTTAGGGCATTTTTGTATAAATGAATATGTAATTGTTTCTAGTTAATTGATTCAAAACTTTAATCAGGTTTTCAAAATAATTGGAGAACTAAAATGACTTTAAATTGTTCTTTAAATTCTTTATTAGCTGAATGATAAAACAACATGTTTTGTTTTGTTTTGTTTTTTTCAATTTCCAGTGGAACCAATCCTGAGATACAATGAATAGAGTATGATCTGGAGATACTAAGTGGAGGAAAAAAAGCCTTGTGTTAACAGTGGGTAAATTCTGGCACCCTAGGTTTGAGCAAGGGGCAGAATTATTGCAAGTCTAACGTAATAATATAAGTACTATATTGTTTGTTTTGGGGCCACACCCGGTGACGCTCAGGGGTTACTCCTAGCTATATGCTCAGAAATCGCTCCTGGCTTGGGGGACCATATTGGAAGCCGGGAAGCCGGAGGACCTAAACATGGTCCGTCCTGGGCTAGTGGGGCAAGGCAGACACCTTACCGCTTGTGCCACTTCTCCAGCCCCTATAAGTACTATTTTATTAAAAGAATAAAATCAGGGGCTGTAGTGACAGCGAAGCAGTAGGGCATTTGCTTTGCTCACTGTCAGCCCAGCACTTACCTGGGTTCGATCCCCAGCTTCTCATATGGTCCCCAGAGCCAAGAGTGATTTGGAGCACATACTCAGTTGTAACCACTGAACATCACAGAGTGTGGTTCAACTCTCCCCCCAATAAAAAGAATAGAAACATTCTGTTTAATGTTAAAATACATTTAAGTATAGTTAATATACATTTAAGTATAGTTAATACATTTAAGTATAGTTATACATTAAGTATAGTTAATAATGAATAAAGTGTGTCCAAATAATTAATGAGTTGTCCTAACTATATAGTCTACTTTATTTATATATGGCTTTGACCATATGAACATGCACAATAATTTTAATTACACTGGGATTAAGATAAAATAAATAAAATAAAAGCAAAAACTGTATACAGATATTTTGTGATAACTATTTTTGTAAGAATTATTGTTTTTGTAATAACTATTATATCTAAGTAATAAATTAATAAAAGATTAGATTTATATCACTTGGTTTACAAAATAGACACACTTTGGTCTGTTAGGCAACTGTGATTACTTGGATTTTTCAGAATCCCTACATAACCTTAGGAGAATATATAGATATTATATATCTATTGTTTACCATTCAGAAACCACAGGATTTTGGAAAACTTATTCTGAAATCAATGATATGTTCATCTTCTGTCCACTTACATATCATATTGTGAGAATAAAATCAATGTCTTTATTTTGTATGAATCCCCAGAACTCTCATCAGAGCATGTTTATATATACTAATAAATACATTGTCATAAAATATTTGCAGATACTCCAAACTTTTTATAAATTTATAATTACTATTCTAATTAAGTTTTATTTTGTTTTTGTCTTTTGTGTTTTGGGCCACCTGGCAGCGCTCAGGAGTTATTCCTGGCTTTTGTGCTCAGAAATTGCTCCTGGTAGAATGTTGCACTGGTGAAAAGGGGTGTTCTTTACATGACTGAAACCCAACTACAAGCATATTTGTAATCAAGGTGTTTAAATAAAGATATTAATAAAAACAAAGAAATTGCTCCTGGCTATGAGGCCCAATGGGATGCGAGGGATCTAGCTTGTGTTCTTCCAGGGTCAGCTGCGTGCACAGCAAATGCCCTAGCTTTGTGCTACCTCTTCGGCCCAATTTTATTTAAGTTTCTAAAAACAAAGACAAGTCATAATCTTGATAAGCCACCTTTTCCTGTACATTTTCTCCTCTTTCTTACAGTTTATGATAGCAGAAATGACACATTTTCTCTTTATATGTAACACAGACTTTCCTTATATAACACTTTCACATGTGCCTACACCAGCTTTATGTTCTGTCTGCTAGCTATGGGTCAACAAAGAAGAGTGAATATTAAAATAAAACATATTTTGAAAAACATAATTTGCTTTCATGATATTTGTTTATGCTTTAAAACATAATTTTTAAGGATACACAATAAAAGAATAAAATATGAATAGATAAATTTATTTAGGTGACTTATATAAAGAATGTAGCATGTAGTATTTACTTGAATATACATAAATGGCATAAACCTGCTGTCATTCTTCAAGCGGTAATAGGAAATGTAAAACAGCTTTTTAGCATATTGGAAAATGAAGACAAATTAGAGGTACTGTGAAATAAACAATGGGATAAACCATGATTCTTCAAGCATCACTGCGAACACAGTAGAGCTTACAACAAAACTGTATAAAACATCCTGCCACCTGTTCCCTAATAATGTGTTTCTGAAACACACATAATATTCTTTCCTCCATTTAATTAGCCTATTAAAGACCATATTTATAAATTTTCCCAACTTGTATAAAATCCAGCTTTCCCTTACAGTCCCATACTCTTGATCACCATTGTAATCATCACAATTATCATCATTTATGAGCTTTTTTTAATTTAAACAATATGATTACAAAGTTGTTCATGATTGATTTTCAGTCTTACAATGTACACCACCCTTCACCCATGAATGTTTTCCACATCAATGTTTTCCCTTCCTCCTCAACTTTGCCTCCATCTAGGGAAGCATTTGCCTCTCTGAGGTTTGCAGTATATTAACAAGGGGATACTGTGCATATCACTTTATTTTCATCCATTAGCCAGTTATTGACACAAGTAATTAGTTCAAATTATCATTGTCAGAGAAGAGGTCTCTTCTCTGTTTTAACTGCACTGCTCCATTTTATTTGTGCTAAATTTCTTACCATGAATTGGTCCTTCTGGCCCTCCTCTCTATGTAATCCTCTCTTTATAATCATTATGCAAAGAAATGTGAACTAGGCATGAGTCTGAAAACTTATTTAATAAACACAATATGCCTTAGTGATGGAATGGAATTAAAATTTATATGTTCTTATGTTTAAGAGTATGCTTTTAAATCTTTATATATTTTCCTTTAATGTGCATTATAATGGAAAGAAAAATCTAACAATACAAGAGAAACTGAAACAAAACATTGTTATTTAATTTCAGAAAAGACCTTTTTATTTGCAGGGCTAAGGTGAACATTTTGAAAATGTTTTGATAAGGCTCAACCTTATTAGGATCAGCGTTCCCTTATTAAATCTCAACCCTGAAAATATGTGTGCTGACCTGCAAAGCTGAACAGACTGTATAATGTGATGATATGTGGAGGAGAGTGAGAGAAAAGCTTATTACCTAAGTTTTTTTAATCTTTACAAGAACTCAACTAAGGAGCTATTATTAGTGTTAAAGAAATAACAAGATCTCAGAGCAAATATGTTCTTGGTAAGAATTTGAAATTGGAACTCATTAAAATACCCATTTTCCTTATAAATATATTTTATTTTATATAAAGAAGAAAAATATTAAAGGAAATTAGCAATAGAAACTGGAACCACAGTGTATAGGGATTTGAATGCCAAAATTTAAAAGGCTGGACTTAAAATTTAAGACAATCATGAGCCAATATTAGCATATTCTTGCTATACTTTAGGGTGTCAAATTAGATGTGCCAAAGTATATTCTAGTCATTATCTGATTACATGTATCTGTAATAAAAAAACAAGTTCAATAAATGTTCAAATTTGATCACTATACTGTATTATTTCTGCCAAAATGTTATCATCTGATTTGTGATTACCAGGCAACAGACAGATAAGAGAATCACAATTAATTATTTGGACTGTATTTTATATTTTATTATTGAAAAACAGTTATAAAATTACTCTGAAAATAATAAAACAAAATTAACGGTAATATGGGTTTATGAAATTAAGCTTTAGTATATTATAGTGATAAATGTGAAGAATGTTTAGGTGGAGAAAATGATGATCTATTAATCACTCATTCAAATCTTTATCTAGGGCCAGATAAATGATACAGGGGATTGTGATGTTTTTGTTGCATCCTGCCAACCCTAATATAAACCCTGGAACCATCTAAGTCCTCCCAAACACTGCCAAGGAAAGGGACACTCCAAAGAACAGAGCAAGGAATAACTTCTGAGCATTTCTGGCTGTGATTGAAAAACAAAACAAAAAGGAAAATAAATACTAAAAAGGATACTAAAAAAAAAAACTAAAAAGAAAAAAATACTAAATACTAAACAAATACTAAAAATACTAAAAGCAAAGCAAAAACAAAAACAAAAAGCCTACAACTGAAAGATATCTTCTATTTAGATCCATACAATCAATATTTTTTCTGAGAGCCTATCCCATTTTAAGCAATATAAGGAAGTACAATATATATACATATATATACATATATATTTAATCACATAACTTCAGAAAAAGATTCACAAATATTAACAATTATTTGAGGAAATTAACTTGTGTTGCTTTCAGATGAACTGTTTTTGAATTTTATTTTACTCAATGAACACTTAAACTGACAAAAAATATCATGTAATATCTAAAAGGTGTGAGGGAGATATATAATAAGGTATTCAGGAATAACAGACTTCCTCCTATCTTTAATATCTTTATGCCTCTTTTAATTCTTCATGGTGGATATCATACGTTAAACAGAGAAAAGTATGCTGAGAGTTATATTCCTCTGTTTTGTGCAAAAATACTGCAAAATCCATGCCTCACTTGTGCATTTGAAATCAGACATATTATCTGATAAATCATTAATTTATTCATTTTTGGCACCCTTATTTTAGTCCTCCTTTTTTCATTAATTTATTCTTAAGTTGGAATACCTTGATTCAATATATGACAATTTGTTTCTGGAATAATATAGAATTCATTTGGGTTATTAGTCAATAATTGAAACAAAATTCTATATATGTGACTTTCAGAGCTCATTTCTTATTCTCAACATAATGGATTCTTACTCTCAAGACCGATTTGCTTATGATCTTGAGTATATTTAGTCACATTTCTGAAAATTAAAACTCAGAAATATGCCTGAAATATTGATGAGTATATAGCAAAAATGTTTTAAGTTATTTTTTAATATTCAATTTTTACAAAATATTATTTTAAAATTTATTCATGCTTTTTAACTAATTTAGTAGAAAGTATATTATCAGTAAAATTATATATTGTTTAGAAATAGGAATGTGAAACTCAAAAAGGTCTCCTATAATAATATTTCAAATTATTCTTTATATAATAGTTTAGTGATAACTAAATTATAAATTCTCCAATATTTTTCTTAAGTATTACTGGATATTTAAAAAATTGGAATTATAATTAGAGTTTACCAGGCCAAGATTAAACTCAACATTTTCTCCAACTTGATTTATTATGAATGCTATATGAAAGACATAAAAAATCATTTAAAATTTTATTTATTCTTTTTAAATATCTTTATTCAAGCACCTTGATTACAAATATGATTGTAGTTGGGTTTCAGTCATAAAAAGAACACCCACCTTCACCAGTACAACATTCCCATCACCTATGTCCCCAATCTCCTCCACCCCACTCCTGTATACGAGACAAGTATTCTACTTCTCTCACTCATTAACATTGTCACCATAGTTGTCAGTGTAGTTATTTTTCTAACTGCATTCACCACCCTTTGTAGTGAGCTTTATATCATGAGCTGAACCTTCCAGCTCTCATCTTTATTGACCCTGGAGATTATTACAATAATGTCTTTTATTTTCCTTAAAACCCTCAGATGAGAGACTATTCTGTGTCTTTCTCTCTCCCTTTGACTTATTTCACCCAGCATAATAGATTCCATGTACATCATGTATAGGATAATTTCATGACTTCATCTCTCCTCTGATGGTTGTATAATATTTCATTATGTATATGTACCACAGTTTCTTTAGCCATTCATCTGTTGAAGGACTTCTTGGTTGTTTCCAGGGTCTGGCTATTATAAATAGCACTGCCATGGATATAGGTGTGAGGAAGTTTTGAAATGTATTTTTGTGTTCCAAAGGTATATCCCTAGAAGTGGTATAGCTGGATCATATGGGAACACAATTTCTAGGTTTTTGAGAAATCTCCATATTGTTTTCCAAAGAGCTGGCCAGATGGCATTCTTACCATCAGTGAATGAGAGTTCCTTTCTCTCCACAAATTCTTTAATATGGATTGTTCTTGTTCTTGGCGATGTGTGCAGGTCTCTGTGGCATGAGATGGTACCTAATAGTTGTCTTGATTTGCATCTCCCTAATGATTTTAGTGATGTGGAACATTTTTCATGTGCCTGTTGGCCATTTATATTTCTTTGAGTAAGTGTGTTCATTTATTCTCCACATTTTTGATGGGTTTGGATTTTTTTTCTTATTAATTCTGGCAGTACCTTGTATATCTTCAATATTAACTCCTTATCTTATGGGTATTGGGTGAATAATTTCTCCCATTTTGTGGATGGCTTTTGTATCCTAGGCACTATTTTCTTTGATGTGCCCCCCCCCAAGCCAGGAGCAATTTTAGAGCATATAGCCAAGAATAACCCCTGAGCATCAAAAAACAAAAACAAAAAAGAAGTATATTGTACCAAACAGCTTAAATACATTTAGATCAATATGAGATATAGTTAAAGATATGTGAAAATATCGAAACAAAATTATAATAAACAAAAAATAACTGAATGTAAGAGGAAAAATTGAGTCTACAGGGACAAAAAGGAAAAATATATATATATATATTTTTTTTTTTTTTTTGGTTTTTGGGCCACACCCGGTAACGCGCAGGGGTTACTCCTGGCTATGCGCTCAGAAGTTGCTCCTGGCTTGGGGGACCATATGGGACGCCGGGGGATCGAACCGCGGTCCGTCTCCTAGGCTAGCGCAGGTAAGGCAGGCACCTTACCTCCAGCGCCACCGCCCAGCCCCCGGAAAAATATATTTTTATATAGGTGTACAGTTAATTTACTAAAGTGAACACCCTAGGCATGCTACACATATAAAGGGCACATGAAAAATATACTCACTGATTTATACATATAATAAAAATTACATGACAGTACATGACCCCTCTTTAGCCATATAACATTGTTTCTCTTGATTTCTTTTTTGATTAATGACATTGATTCTTTTGTATTTTCTGCATCTATTATCACAGCTGCTTTTAAGAAACAAAGTAGAAATATATCTGTAGGTCTTATTACTTAGAAGAAAATAAAAAATTAACTTGAGTATTATATGACATATCAAATAATCCTTGAATATTTGATAATAACATCCTCAAAATATATAAATAACCTCTAAAATCTGTTGCAATAGCCCTATTTTTGTCATTTTAGTCTACATTTTTGTGAATTTTAAAGCCAGCATTTGTATTTGTCTGCATCATGTGTTCTTTTGCTACCTGTACTTCTCTCGTTTATGTGAAAAAAAGATTAAGACTCATAGTGAATTTATTCTTTTAGAAACATCCCACAACCAATGATCAATGCATTTTAGTAAAGACATACTCTAGCTTTCTTGCCACTGATGCGGAATATAAACCTAAGGCATTTGTGCAATGTCATTCATAAACAACCTGGGATTTCCAGCAGGACTAAATTACAGATGGAGTCACAGTAGTCACTCAATTATTTATTACATGGTACTTGCACCACATTTCAGCTCTCATTCTCTAAAATTAAATCTCAACTGCAGTGAAGTAATTGTAATATCACAGTTAATTCTACTTAAAATGTAGACTCATCAGAGTCTCCTTAAAATAGTAAATTACTTTAAGTAATTTTTAATTTTTTAAATTTTTAATTTTTAAGAATTACTTAAAGTAGTTTACTTAAAGTTTATACCTCATCAGAGACTCATAGAATATCAGAGATACACATTCTAAGCTTGAATTATTATTTCCTCCCTTGTTGACACATTGTTGTTCAATATCAAAGATGTTGACTAGACACTTAAGGTAGTTCCTCCATTTGTAGCTAACTTTATCTCAAGAGTTTAATATTCATTTGGCATCTGATATTTTTTTCTTTTCTGATGTTACTTTCTTAGATCAAAACCTTCAATATATAATATTTTGTAATAAAATAAATATATTCTTATTAGCATACATTTCTTCATCTCAAAGTGAGTAGACTTAGTAAAGATTAATGTTAAGATATTTATTTTTTGAAAGTTGTTTTTAATTTCTTTTCTGACCAGTATTCAGGAAGACTAGCCAACTGTTCCTCTATTCTATGTAAATACACTCTCATACAAATGTAAATCTAGTAATTTTATCATTATTGGTTTTAAAGTTAAATTTTATTATATATAAAATAGATAAAATGTTTGAATATGCAGAGAAATCTTTATGTGAGTCTCATAATTACTTTACAATTTTACACTAGTTTTTATCTACTTATTTTTTATTTCCCTAATGCTCTTTATAATTCAAAATCTTTATTACTCTTTCTCTGACCACTAAATTCCTTACCACCTAATATCTCTTAGAGCCTCAATATCGATCTTAATTATTAATGTATTTGATAAACTTTAAAACACTAGTTCCAAAGAAAGACATCACTTACTAATGTGTCAAATATCTATAGAGATTGCTATTATTTTTGATCTCTTAGTATTATTTAATATCATTATTTATAATACAAAGTAAACTGATTCCTGGAAGTTATTTCTCTGTAGAAATGGGTAAATAATTAACTTTTCTATCATAGCATACTGTTTACCAACAGGTGATTTAATAGAAATTTGATAAATGGACTAATTATAGCTTTTACCTATCATTTTTCATATCATTTAAAGATACTTCAGCACATTGGGATTAAGTTAAAGTATATTGGTTCTAAGCCTTATTCAGAGTAAATCAACTGCTATATTATTGTAAGAAAAATTAGCTGAGAACCTTCATTTTAATAATCAATCTGTTCATAATATAGGTGGAAATAACTTTGTTCAGTTGACCTTAGGCAAAGCAACTTTAAACCATGCAAACTCATTTACACAGATTCTTTTGTAGCTGAAGGTCCAAAATTGTTGCTAAGTAGAATATTGTACTTTATCTCTATTTTGGGGGTAGGGTAGAAAATCAAGTAGTTCTCAGGGACACTATTGACTTTGTGCTCGTGTTGCTATAAGCAGTGTTTAGGTGAAGGTTATTTGGTAACAAAGAACTTCCCACAAAAGAAGCACACACTAAACCCATTAAACTATATTGGTAGCTCTGAAAACACTTAAAATGTTTTTTAATGTTTTTAATTATAGCAATTTCCTCCTAGTTTACATTATTATAAGGATAGAAAAATTGTGTGAAATATACAAAATAAGTGTTAATCAATTGTCTATGTTTATAATTGTCTGTTTTAGATTAACAAACAGGCAATTCTTAGTCGAGTTTGGGAGAAGTTAAAGTTACCCACAGAGTTTCCACTGTCAGCTCATATAAACTGACATCGTCAAGGTCAACTCCAAGTAGAGTCATCAATGTTTGTGAGAACTAAATGTTTTTGGTCATGAGTTTATTTTGTATCAACTATTAAATAAATATCTATAATTATTAATATTTTGGAAATAAAGGCTTCTTTGAGAACAGGATAATACTGATGATGCATTCCTAGGGAATACAATGTCACAGAGGAACACTGTATCACACAATTTCAGGTAATTTATATACCGCTCAATGCTAGCATCAGGATGACTATGTAGTCTTACCTATATTTGTATAGAAGCATTAGGAAAATATAATCTTCCTCTAAACAGTTTCAGATTAATAGCTGGTTATATATTATTTCTTTGCTCATGGTCATAGGCTCTGCTTTCTCTATAGTTTGAACGTAAATTATAGATATACATTTATTTTAAGGCCAAATAAAAATTGATTAATATTTATATTAAGTGACATCAATAAAGAAAATTTATGGCACTCTTTATATAATGCTAGTTTGTTTGACCTCATCATTGCTTACATTTGTTTACATGTCCATAGTTGTCTTAATAAGGTCTAGCAAAAATTTAGATGTATTTCCCTTAAAAACTGAGCAAGTTTTGACAGGTATTATAATTATAAATTATAAATTATAAATATTATAAATATTATAAATTATAAATAGATGATATATAAATGCAGATAACCTCAGTATAGTTATAAATAAATATTAACTTCAAAATCTAGTAGTAATAATCAGACACCTAAGATACAATTTACCTGACTATAAATTTCACTATTAAAATTATTCACAGTTTTTTTTTTGAGTAAGTAGCTAATATCATTTACTTTTTTACTTCATATTGGACACTGCCTGTAGAACACAGGGTATTTAAAAAGTGTAAAGCTGTAAAGAGTTTACCAAAATACTCTTGTTGGGCCAGAGAGATAGCACAGCAATAGAGTGTTTTCCTTGTACGGGGAAAAGCCGAGATGGACTTGGGTTTAATTCTTGGCATCCTATCTTGTCAACAGAGCCTACCAAGAGCGATTTCCGAATGCAAAGTTAGAGTAACTCCTGAGCACCACCTGGTGTGCCCTAAAACAAAACAAATTAGACCTTTTGTCCTCTCAAAAAAATTAAAAAAGTAAAATTACATCAATAAATTTGGTCAATGTGGTTCATTTCTGCTACTAGTGGGTCATGAGTAAAATAGTAATAATTGACTTCTATCTAAATCACTATATTTATTACAAATAACTCAATACACTGTGATGTGCCATGTTGCATCATAATCCTGTCATTAGATCATTCTATGTGTTATTCGAGTCTTCCAGAGCATTGCATCTCACCTAAACTATACAAAAGACTTTTCATTAATTAATTAAAAACTTTTCAGGTTTTCTCTTACCATTTATTTCCTACTCTATAGCTACAATGGTTATTTCAGATAATGCAACATTACTTCTCTCTTTGACCTATGGCAATCAGACTATATTTATTTATTTAGGATGGAGTATAAGGACTAGCATGGAAGACTAACCTTTCTCACCAAGCTAAGTAATGTGCTCTTCCCACATGGCCTAAGATATATATAGATCTAAACTCATATATGACCCATTATCCATATTCATGTTATTCTTCCATTCTTAACTAATTTACTCAATTTTATAATTTAGATTTCTGTGTCACTATTCGGTCTAGATAAAACTGCTTCCTCCCTATTGCTATAAAGCTGTTCCTTCAGTATTCTCTGCCTCGATTACCTTCCTGCATGAAAAATTAATTAGCATGTTTGTTTCAAAACTCTGTATAGAAATACTGATAAGAATAAAACACTTTTGGAAACTGCTTCAACAAACCCCACATGCCAGGATTTCACCGTACCACTTACAACTGGTATGTGGAGGTCACTGAGTAGGAGAGCTAGCCAACAGGCCCCTATACTGAACACTAGTGCAGGGGGATTGGACTTCCCCCCCCCCCAAGCCAGACCAGGCCTTTAGGGCAAGGCCGGGCAGCTGGGTGTTTGGCGGGGAGGAGGGGGGGGAGGGAAATCAGATCCTTCCATGGCCATAAACCCTTCCATGGCCTTGCGGGGGGGGGGGGGGTCCTTCCTCACTAGTCCTCATTTTCAAAAGTGCACAGCGCTAATGAGCTCGCACAACAACTATAATTTTTAACCATCATTCCACAATGCTTATAATTTTAGGATGTTCCTTGGAAAAGGAAATGGAATGCCCAAGACTTGTAGGATAATACTCGAATAGATCTCTAAAATTTGTCTATATGTGTGCATGAGTTTCTATACAGTGGTCTTCTCTCTGACTGCCAAACCTAAACTGTAAACAATCCATGTCTATAGTGTATATAGCCTGTCTTATATATTACTCCTCCCCCCACTTCAGAATCCCTTCTACCCTCTCATCCCCCAATGCTGATCCCTTATTATATATGGTATATTACATATACCATATATATATATAATATATATATATCATGTATGGTGTCATATTGTTTGCTATTGTGGGTAAGAATGACAGACTGCACAGTCTACACAGACTACACAGTCTCTGTACTTTGGTTTTGGCCTGAGCTTTTATCCCAGGCAAGACTTTTTCTTCTCTCTTTTCATACCAAGCAGAACTCAAAAAGGTGGGGATAAAGAAAATATTTATACATATAAAATAGGACAAATAAATAAAACTGAATAAAAAAGTAATTGAAGAAAACAAGTGATGGAGGAGGCTACCTTTATATTTGGGAATAAACACCTTAAGATGCATTATTATAAAGATATCAAACATACACAGGAAATATAGGTCTCCCAATTAGGTCTTTTGAGATATTCTTGTGGGGGGTGGTTCCTGGAGTTGTTGCAGGGACCTATATCAGTTCTATGTCTGGGATCTGGGAATTGGGGTTGGATGAACAATGTCCAATCTCATGGAGACTGTGTTGTATCCACATGACACATGTTCAGGGTGGGAGGCACCCTGTGTTATATAAAGTATGAGTTCTAATACCTAGGGCCTAGAAGATAAGATCTTGTTTCATTAACAACATGATGGCCTTATTTTACCCTCTTTACCCTCATTTCTTAACTATTAGGCACCAATACCGATCTCCTACCCCAACAAACCACCACTAAGCTCCTAAATGAAAAGACACTCTCTCAGTCCTACATCTCATGCCCCAGCAAGAAACTACAACCAACACGCCTGCTGACTCATGCTATATTGCCCTTCTTACCCCCCTTCAAATGTGGACTGTTGCATGGTATTGGATTTAGCTTCAGAAAGACCCCAGCTCAAGGACACTATCTGATCCCATAATGCTCCAAATCATGTCTCAAACACAAGACCAAAGTGTGTGATAAAAAAGTGCCTTGGATTTCACCCCCCACAAGAATATATCAAAAGACCTAATTGGGAGGCCTATATTGCCTTTGTATGTTT
This sequence comes from Suncus etruscus, assembly GCF_024139225.1. Lineage (NCBI taxonomy): Eukaryota > Metazoa > Chordata > Mammalia > Eulipotyphla > Soricidae > Suncus > Suncus etruscus. The sequence continues at coordinate 76,017,745 of NC_064856.1, read as the reverse complement.
AGTATCTTTATAATAATGAATCGTAGGGTGTTTATTCTCAAATATAAAAGTAGCCTCCTCCATCATATGTTTTCTTCAATTACTTTCTTTTAAATTCAGTTTTATTTATTTGTCCTATTTTATATGTATACATATTTTCTTTATCCTCACCGGTTTGGGTTCTGCTTGGTATGAAAAGTGAGAAGAAAAAGTCTTGCCTCGGATAAAAGCTCAGGCAAAACCAAAGCACAGAGACTTGTAGTCTGTCATTCTTACCCTCAATAGCACCAGCAAACAATATGACACCATACACTTTTGTATAGGCACAGTAAAAAAGGGAAAACCATATACACAGAAACAAGATCTTATCTTTTAGGGTTAAGAACTCATACTTTTTATAACACAGGGGCGCTTCCCACCCTGAACATGTGTCATGTGGATACAACTCAGTCTCCATGAGATTGGACAGTGTTTGTCCAACCCTGAACCGCAGATCCCAGACATAGAACTGATATTGCTCCTTGCAATAACACCAGGACCAAACTCTGCTGGGAAATTTCTAATACCGCTCTGGCAACAACTTGTGTTAGTTCTGATATGACATTCACACAAGGAAACAACAACTTGATCTGAGAGCAGGTTGTCCTATCACATCACCTAACAGTAAGAGGAAATCAGAAGACATGGTGACCTTTGATCTGTGCAGGAACCAAGAAGGCTAACTACAGACGAATGACTTTGACAACCATGACTGGGCAGAACGTATCCTGGAACCAATAAGAAAAATCTTACCCTAGGCTGTAGCCTAGGACTTGTATAAAAATCAAAATGTCTAATTACAAAGGCTCGATTTTGACAGTGGAGACTGTTTATCTCCATCTTAGGCTTCGGCCTAGGATTTGAGCAAAAACCACTTACAGAGCAAAAATCACTTATAGAAGACTGATTACATCAACAACGATGGAACAGAACTTCTTGAACTATAAAGACTCTATTCTAGACCTTGTCCTATGACCAGTGCAAATACCAAGATCTCTAGCTACAGAGGCCTGATTTTATCATCCACAACTGAGTGGAAAATTTCCTGGCACCACAAAAATACCTTGGAGTGTGGTAATGAGCATATATGGAGCCAGTAGTTATTCCCATGACAGTATACTTCAAGGGCGGAGAAATCCTGTATCTCTTTGGCCAGGGAATTCCCTTTCTTACTTCCCCAATACTTAATGTGCCTATGCAAAAAAATAAATAAATAAATAATAAAAAAATAAGGAGGGAGAGCACAAAACCTTGCCACACCAGCATTCCTTTTCTTTTTTTCCTCTTCTTTTTTTTTATTCCTCTTTTTTTCTTTGTTTTATTTTTTCTTCCTGTTTCTTCTTTTTTACTCTTGTGGTTATTATTTGGTAGTTCTTTTGCTGCTCGGTGCTTTTTATGTTTTTGGTAGCTGCTACCTTTTTTTTTTCTTTGCCTTCTTCCAGCAGAACCACACAACATGAATCATCTTGTTCTGTCTCATAAATTGAGGGGGGTGGGGATAAAAATGAATGGTACCAGGACCAAACAGCAATATGAACATTGAGTGGAATTAAAAATGATTCAACTTAAACATCAAACCTAAAGTCAACAATAGAATTGATACCCTATCTACAACAAGCTATACACAGAGGGGAACATTTTTACTAGCAGTCCAGGGGACAAAGGGGAGATATGGGACACATGCTGGGAAAAGGGGTGGAGGTAGGAGAACCCTGGTAGTGGGAATGGCCCTGATTAATTGTCACTATGTACCTTAAATACTACTGTGAAAGATTTGTTATTCACTCTTTGGTCACAATAAAAATTATTATTAAAAAAAAAGAATCAAACACTTTGAAACACACATGGACTGTGCTTATCTCATACATTTAGTTTTTATAAACTTTATAAGTTTAGATAATTCCCTTAGTTTCACAGTCTTCATTCATCTATATGTAGGTAGAGGGAAAATATTTGCCATGTATTGCTGTTATGATCATGAATAATGAAATGGTTCGTATCACCAAGCCTGGAACTAGAGCATATGGATTCAAAATCTCACTCTCTAATAAAATTACTGACCAAGTAATTTTATTTGAATTATTTGACCTTGGTATGCTTCCATTTTCACATATGTGAAATTAAAATGGTTACACAGCTGACAGGAAAGTATGTCATAATAATGTGTTAAACAAATGTAAGGTACACAGAGTACTCATTGTAAGCAGGGCATGTTTATGACAGACTGGGGCCAACCCAGTGTGAGTTAAAATCTAATTTGTATCATTCAATGAATTCTGCCAATGGTTTCTGATTTAAAGAAAAGCATCTTACTTTTCCAAAGACTTTATTTGATCTATGTCAAGTTGTAACTTGATAATAAGTTTTGTAAAGCAAGAAAAAATTGTTTTCATTTATTGTAATTATTGTTCATAGACTTATAGCTGAAATCAGAATCTCTACCCAGATTTCCTGAATGAAAATACAAGCAGAAAAACTCAGTTCTGGTGCTAAACTAAAGACTCCCAGAAGATGAAGGAAGATTATGTCAACTTAGGAGCTTTCCGGGACCTGTTGAAAAGTACTATCGAGGGCCGGAGACATAACTTGGAGGCAAGGCATTTGCCTTGCATGCAGAAGGATGGTGGTTTGAATCCCAGCATCCCCCGAGCATTCCAGGAGCGATTTCTGAGCGTAGAGCCAGGAGTAAAACCCTGAGCACTACTGAGTGTGACCCAAAAACCAAAAAAAAATTACTATCACCAAATCATCAGAAAGGTCATAATATCTTAGCGTTTTGTGTCAATCACAGCAAGGAAAGTTCACTTACATAGTCTGATATTTTCATTTTGCAGTGGCCAGTTAATAGCAATATCGCCATCTGCTGGCAATTTCAAACTTCACCCAATTGCAACGGAATCAATAGTGTCAACAGGATCAGAGATTTGGAAAATATATTGCTCTGATCAGTGGTTTTTACAGAAATGACTCAACATTAGAATAACCTGAAAAAATGACTAATATCTGACACTCACACTCAGCAATTCTGGTTTGTTTGTTCTGGGTTGTGGCCTGAGCATCTTAAAGGCACTAATATTTTTCCAAATTATCTTATAGAATTCAGAAGCAGCAAGAATAAAAAATAACATATCTTAAGCCTTTATAATAAAATGAAGTTGATTTGTTTCACATAATTTAGATGCAAACATATTTTCAAACACATTTTATAGTAAATAGAGTTATAGGGTCCAGGTTTAAGTGTCATATGCTATTTTCAGAGTCCCCAAGCTATATTACCCTTTGAAATATCAGAACTGAAAATGCTGAACTACTTATTTTCAGATGAAAAACAAAGGCATAATTCCCCATCGTACTGAGCTAATGGCCATCTGTTAGGATGGAACAGTGCCAATTCAAATGATGAGGCTTGCCAGTTTATTTTATGTCAAAAGATAACAAATAAAATTTTAAAAAAGGCACTGGAAACTGACAACACCTTATGATATCCAGATATATATATTTTAGATATCCAGATAAAAGGCAATTCTAAATTAGAAACACCAGATTCCTTGGAAAGGTGACTGGAATTCGGGTGACTCTCTCTTGAATGATGCTTTATCGCTCATTCTTCCCCAATGGCTACTACTGCCTTGCTTTTAATAGCCTCTTGCAGAATTTTATGATGTGGTACATGACAAAGGGTCATGCTAAGGCTGAGTTGGAGCATCTTTTAGTGTATATAAAATAAAGCTTCAGTAATTTGTCAATCAACAAGTAGGCAGTTGGTATTATTTTTATTTACACTGTGATTTTCTCTGTGCATGTTTATATTGCCATATTTATAGAAATGGAAATGTTACTTTATAAAAGGCAATTATTCAAAAATACATGTATTTATAAATGCCTGAATTTATAGTAAAGGCAAATTTAGGGGCAATGGACTTACCTAGTAAATGACTTTCAAATTCTCCCTCCAACAAAGATTTAAATTAAGATGTTTAATTCTAATTATATAAATGTTTCTTTATTCCTCTTTATGTTACATTGACTTCATTTTCTAAATTTTCTCCTTCAAATACACTTTTGATAGACTCCAGTATCTTAGTAAAATATACACATAACGCTGCTAAAAGACAAGAAAATTATTTTCGTTTAGATTATTAACCATAGTTCTCATAAACTAGTGAAGAAAAATGAAAATGTATTATTCTGGTTCCCTCTAGTGGCAATTCTGAGATAAGAAGCTTTGGGTGTTTGGCTTTGTCAAACATCCTAAGTCTATTGGGAAAGGGGAAAAAACAGTCTGCAAAATGAATATTTATTAATGCAAATAAATCTAGGAAAAATTAAATTCATAATCTTCCAATTCTGATTTGAGGGATAGAAATTGAGTTAATATTCTTGCTCTACATGTTCACAATGCATAATCAGTCCTAGAAGGCCACAAATTATTTTAAAGATTATTTGCATCAAATTTTAAACTGAATTAGACTCACATTCAACTAATTAGTAAATGCATTTTTAATGTCACATCAGTCCATCTGCAATCTATATTTGAAAAATAATGCTCTTTAAGTTTAATATCTATGAATTGAAGTTACAGTTTTTCATGATTGAGTTTTAGTCATACTATATTCCATCACCATCACCACCAAGATGCTGCCCAGGCTAGGGAACTATCCCCAGAAGTACTGACTGCTGTGTCCCCAATCAAGTTTAAGAAAATCTTTTTCTGAGCTGTGTGAAAGCAGCATCAATAGGCAGGAGCAGAACTATAGCATATGGCTAATATCTTTGAAGATGACCCTCTGAGCAATGTTTGTAATACCCTCCCCCTCCAAAAAAAAAAGTAGCTTCATTTATAGTCAAAATCCTTCAAATTTCCCTAAAGCTAATGTGAGTTTAATAATAGTGAACTGTAAGGGTGAAGATTAAAGTTTATGTGCACAAGAATATTTTAGGGGCTTTATCTAATCTTTGTTTAATTTAAAACTTGGTTATTGTACTTACTTAATGTATTTCTTCAATGTTCAGCATCTTTTATGACAAAGCATTCTAATGAAATCCCCAATAAACACTTTTGCTAACCCATACTTTGCTAAGAGAAAAATGCCAAATTTGGGTGAACAAAGGGCAAATATAATTAAAAAGTTTGGACTATCTTTGCCAAATTTAGTTTCTGAATCTTACAGTTTTCCAAGTAAGTGTGAAGAAGGATATTTAAGCAATCTGAGATACAGCTAAGACAAATATATTTAATAATTTAGAAGTAGTACCTTTATAGACTGTGTCAATTGCTATTTTCTCTTGTTTGCTAACTCCACCAGGAGTTATGATCAGTTTAGAAATGTTATTTCAAAGATAAATATAAGCAGAGGTATCCTATATAGTCACTAGTCACTCACTTCTTGACTAGAAATGGAGTCCCTATTATAGCAAAGTGTAAAAATTGCCATGTAGAGGCTTTAGACTCGTAGAGCCTTGTATAAGTTTCTTAATTTTTTATTTCCCCATGTGTTACTATGTTTTACTAATAGTAAAACACTTAATGTTATTTAATGAATTGTAATAAGATTAATTCATTATCTGAAAAATACTTCGGATAGTTTAGTTATGCAGTAAAGCATTAATAGCATCATATATCAAGTATTAGTGAACAAAGAATGATAAATATAATTCAAACAATTATTATCCTGTTATAACTGATTTTGATAAATATGAAAAAAGCCTGTCAGATGCCAGGGAGCATGAATGACTCACCGCCCAATCACTGGGCTCTAATGTTTTGGACCTTACTTTCAGCTATTCCCGGCTGATAATTTAAGTTTATACAGCCTTCACTTTCCTGGTATCATACGTAAAAAATTGGAGTTTTTCTGATAGCACTGGAAATTCAAGATCAGTTTAGTGGTGGTCAGGGTCAAGGAATGGTGATAGAAGAAGAGTTGATATGACTAGAAAGAGATAAAACTTGAATTGTTTCTGTGACCATGTAACAGTTCTGAATCTAAACTTCATTATTGGGCACATGATTCTAAGCTGCACAGAAATAGAGATGTGCCGAATAAATGTAAGTGTTTTGACTTCTATTTTATATGGTATATTTATATACTTTATATATTTTATATATATAGTTGGGTAGGGAGTAAGTGGGGAAGGGTGTTCTAAAAAGATGGAGTAATAACACTCCTTCCCCCTCCAAACATGCATTCTTTCCCTCATAAAAGTATTGAGGAAACCAATAAATATGTCGGAGTAAAGTTTGTTGAAACTGTGAAAATGGAGCGAATATTAATATAAATCCAAGGAGAATTCTATGGAAAAAAACAAACAACTTATTAAAAATAAAAACCTGTGAAGATGTTTTATTGAATTTTTATCAAATATCTGCCTATATTGAAACCAAAAAATAAAATAATTCATAATCACAGTCAAGGTCCTAAGAAGCAAAATGAATAAAAAACCTTCAAAAAAATTTTTGTTTGTTTTTTGAGCCACACCCGTTTAATGCTCAGGGGTTACTCCTGGCTAAGAGCTCAGAAATGGCCCCTGGCTTGGGGGGAACATATGGGACGCCAGGGGATCGAACCGCGGTCCTTCCTTGGCTAGCGCTTGCAAGGCAGACACCTTACCTCTAGCGCCACCTCACCGGCCCCAAGAAACCTTCAAATTTTTCACTCACAAAATTTTAATGAATTGTAATTAAGCTTTAATTTAGTTAAGTAATTTAAATTATCTGATATATCTTTTAAGAACATGATTACCAGGCACAGAACAATAGTGGCATAGTAGGTAGAGTGCTAACCCAGGTTCAATTCCTGGCACCACTTTTGTGGCTCTTTTTGCTCCAACAGAAGAGATCCCTGAGTAATGAGCCAGGAATAAGCCTAAACAATGCCAGGTGTAGTCCTTGCCTCCTCCTGCACCCTATAAAAATCATCTTGTTTGCAAAAGTATTTCTATTTTACTCAGAATATTACGTGCTATAAAAAAAGAAACAAACATAATTTGAGTATCCCTTGTTGTGTTTTTTGAATATTTGTATATGTTAGATTTTTTAATTTTGGCCCATAACTGATAGTTCTCAGGGCCTATATCTGGAAAGTTGTTCAGAGCTGAATTCTGCAGTGCTTTGGAAACTATATGTTGTACCAGGATTACACTGGAGTGAGCTGCAGAAAAAACAAGAATTAAATATCTCCCTGATCCTGGTCCTGAGAAGTAAACTGCATGGTACTAGAATTAAAAAAATACTCAAATCAAAAGAGCAAAATTTGTTCTTAGACCTCCTTTTCCTTTCCTTTTCTTTTTCTTTTTTTTTAAATATTATTTCACCATAGGTAAGTTTATTTATAATTATATATTATTCACATATTCTGGATTTCTAAAATCTTCAGACATATGATCTGCAAAGTTCCTAACACTGAATTTTCATGCAGTAAATGTTTTTATCCCATAATTTAGGAAAAAAAAAACATTCTGAGAGGGAACAGTGTGTTGAGATACCTATGTAGAAGCATGAGTCACTTGACAGAATAAGTTTCAGTGTTATATATTAATAAAATAAACATTGCAGAAACATATGAAGAAAATTTTGTTTTCCCATATGTTTTTATGATTTATATATTTTTCTAAAGGAACTAGCTGAGAAAAAGAAATGTTGAAAAACATAAGGATTTGACAGGTGGAAATAAACCTTTATTTTCTCTTTTTTTTAATTAGAGTTATAGTCCTAAATATCATCAACAATTTCTTTTTATTATTATTTTTTGAATTCTACTAGAGTTTTATCTTATTTCATTTAGTAATTGATTTATTTAAACACTGTTGTTACAAGGTTGCTCATAATACATTTTTTCACAGTTATAAAATTATTTATGATTGAATTTCAATCACACTATGTAAAACAGCCCTCACAGTGCACATTTCAAATCACCATTGTCCCCAGTTTCCCTCCTGCCCTCCTCTCTTCCTGCCTTTTTCTTTTGTTTTTATTTTAGCACTGTGCTTAAAAATGTTGTTATTGAAGAGGTATGATGCATATCACTTTGTCTCCTTTCAACACCAAATTCTTATCCAGATTAATCATTTCCAACTATTATTGTCATAGCTTATCAGCAATTTCTTATAAAGAAAAAATAGAGCACATTAATCTTGAATGTGTGTTCACATGTTTATTCCCAGAAGCAAAAGTATTATATATATATAATAAAGATGTTTCTTTATATATACTTTATATGCAATACTTTATAAATCCTTAAAAATTAGTGAGCAATATTATTATATTAAGTAGCATAATATTTGAGGCATAATTGGGAAAAGAGAGAATCAGCAATATTTTGCAAAGAAGAGAACAATGATCTCAAGAAAGAATTGAAAATTCAAAGAAAGAAAAGGGAATAAAAACAGTTTCAATAGATGGAACTGTGTTTAGAAAAGTGTAATGATATGAATGAATCTAATTGTGGTTAGATATGGCTTGAATGACAGAAATCTAAATTTGAGTTAGCAAATGACTTTAAAAAGTACTTCACAGTGCAAACTATAAATCACAAAATAGAAGATACTGAGAAATGGAAACCTATTTGTCAGTTAGGATTATAAAAACATCAAAATGACCATCTAACTTAAAGCAACATACAAATTCAACACATTTCTCAAATTATAATACCTAGTGGATTCTTAATTACAAATATGAATTCTTCAAAATTTTTATAAATCATAAAACTCAAATAGATAAAACCATTTTGGCAGTGACAGGGGTGTGTGGAAGGAAAATAAATATTGTATTTAAACTAGATTTAAACTAGATTACAAAACTGTATTTAAACTAAATTACAAAGCTATAATAATTTAAATTGCATGGTACTAGAATTTAAAAATACTCAAATCAAAAGAGCAAAATTAAAAACAAAATAATAAGTCCTCAGGTGTTTGCAGAGTTAGTCTATAACAAAGGTGATAAATACCTGATGAAGAGCAAGGGAACTGTCTTCAAAAAAAGGTAATGGAAAAACTGACTAGTTTAATACATACAAATTAAGGATCCTATGTCCTACCCTTCTTCATACACAAGGTAATGCAAAATAGATTAAAGTCCACAATGTTATACCAAAAATCATGAAATATATTTAGAACAACAAGCAGTACTGTCAATTATATTGACTTGACTTTTTTGAGAGAACGCTAATGACAAAGATAACAAAAGCAGAAATAGTGTTTTTTTTTGTTATTGTTTTTATCAAGCAAAAAAGTAAGAGAAAATCTGAGTATCTCAAAAAAAAACAAAACAAAAACAATAACCTATGGAACAAAAGAAAACATTCGCCTATACATTGCTCAAAGGACTATTTTCTAAGACATTGAAAGCATTCACTGACCTCAAGAACAGCAAAGGATTAACAAGCATTTCATCAGAGTATATAGGAATGTAGTCCACCCACTGAAGAAAGCGTATTCATTGTCATACATTATCAGAAGAACAAAAAAATTGACATTTATATGTCATATACACCCACATGGTTAGCCTACATAAAAGGAAGAGCCAGTGCAGAAGAAGATGTAAAAAAAAAAAGGAAAGAAAGAAAGAATTCTCATTCTCCACTGGTGAAATTATTGTTAGGTGAGCCTAAATAGAAAATGGTGTGGAGAATTCCCAGAAAATGCACAATACCGACTGATATGTATCATGAGTATCTATCTAAAGAACATTAAAACATTCATCCAAAAAGAATTTCTACATCTATGTTTATTACAGCATTAAGCACACAGAGTGAGAGTTTAGAACAGGGGTCTCAAACTCAATTTACCTGGGGGCAGCAGGAGGCAAAGTCAGGGTGAGGGAAAGCTTCAAAAGGGATTTCGCTTACCGAATATTTGCAATAAAAATAGCATTAGTAAGAAAAAAAATTGCAAATAATAGCATTAAACATTTGCATACCCCGAAAGGAACTGCTAGGGGTATGTGAATGTTTAATGCAATTTTTTTCTTACTAATGCGATTTTTATTGCAATTATTTGTTAAGTGAATAATCTCGAATACTGCGATATTTGAAGGCCAGCCGCAGGCCACAAAATGTTGTATGGAGGGCCGCAAACGGCCTGCGGGCCAAGAGTTTGAGACCCCTGGTTTAGAAACAACCCTGATAGTGAAAAGTTAGTGAAACTCTGGTAGTAGTGGTATATGTTGGCAGCTGTAATGAAGAAGTGAAACTATTAGAATAAGATTGTAGTGAGTTATTTTATCTCAATTAAAATTTTTAACAAAATTGCTTCAAAACAATTTTTGAAAGCCTTCTTTATGTGGTCTTAAGTTTATATTAGCTCGATGTCAGCATAAATTCAGCAAGGTTTGTCAACAAATTGAGAAATCATTTTAATTATCTTTTTTTTTTTTTTGGCTTTATTTGATTTGTTCAACCACCCTGTCAGTGCTCAGGGTCTATTCTTGGCTCTGTGTGCAGGACTCATTCATGTAATTCTCAAGGAACTGTTGGGACCTGGGTTTTGAACAAAGAGATGCCATTTTGTAAGGTTCCACATGGTGAGAGCTACATGCTAGGTTCCCCAAGCCAATTTCCATTTGCACTGCCCCCCAAGCTACCTGGCCATATCAGGTAACCTATCTGGAAGGTACAAAAGGCAGCAATAGGAAAATACCCCTAAACGACAATCATTTTAAGGGTCATCAGAAAATTAGAACCTCCCTATTTCCCTATCCTATATAATCCCATCCCTGACCTTGGGCAGGATTATTCATCCATCGCAGGAGAGAACCCTGGACAGTCAGTTAGAAGTTGTTGGCAGGTGTAATAAAGTTTAAACTTTACTCCAATTTGTGTGGTCTCATCCTTCGATTTCTGGACCCTAAGAACCATATGTAGTGCCTTGAATTGAACCCCTGTTGGCATGTTCAAGACAAGCTACCATCACCACAATACTATCACTCTCGGCCTCTGTTTCAATTCTCAGGAATCACATATATGACGAATAGCAGTCCTCTGGTATCTTATAATAGGATTAAAGCTTATTAAGTATAAACAGAGCTTGTACACTTACCTCCCTCACAGCTGCTCCCTCCTTTATTTGCATTATTTTTGTTCTTGGTTTTTGTTTCCTGGGCTAATATTACCCCTCCACCAATTTTCCGTTTATCCCACTTGGATAGTCAGTGCGCCCACACTTGGGAGAGTGTGCTCTTTGGGCTAGACTCCTGGCAATGGTGGGCAACCATTTTTTTCAACTGAGCCAAATCTCGCCAAAACCACGATTGAAATTTATTTTGAGAGCCACATTTTTAAAACCAAAAATACATAGGATGGTACACTGTTTTTAGTTTCAATAAGTTTTTATTGAGAATATTCTGCATGCAAGTATCCACATAGGTCGGGAGGATACACATGACACAACTAATAAAACAAAAACTTTAGAACGATATTATTTGTCGACAACGTTAAATTCCGTAAAATTTGCCTTACAAAGTAGAGAAAATTAAATTCTGACAATGACTGACAAAGTCACAAACACTAATGTGAATATTGGCCTTCGTTCTGACCAGAGCTGTGTGGCTGCACATAGGGTGCACACTGACAGAGGCTAGGAGCAGAGTCCTGACTCCTGTAATAGCCGCCAGGCACACAAAAGAGCCGCATTAAAAAGTGTAAAGACGGGGCCGGGCGGTGGCGCAAGAGGTAAGGTGCCTGCCTTGCCTGCGCTAGCCTTGGACGGACCGCGGTTCGATCCCCCGGTGTCCCATATGGTCCCCCAAGCCAGGAGCAACTTCTGAGTGCATAGCCAGGAGTAACCCCTGAGCGTTACCGGGTGTGGCCCAAAAACCAAAAAAAAAAAAAAAAAAAAAAAAAGTGTAAAGACAGCATGTGGCTCTTGAGCCGCAGATTGCCAGCCACTGGGCTAGAGGATAATAGAGTCTGCCTGGGGAAGGGAAGGAGAAAGGAGAGGCAGATTCCCCAGGGAATATAAAGGCACCAGGAAAAATGCTGCTTAGTTTAGAATCCATGTGGAGAAATGCACATGGTGTTTAGGGCCTTGAAGTAAATCTCGATATCTCCTGAATCTTCATCTGACTTCCTGTGAAATCATTTCTTCACCGTTGCCCTGCAACCTACAGAATCCCTGGCCAAAGGGGCTGCAGGTAATCCCTCTCCCCGCCCTAGGACTCTATATTTTATATATAAATAACAGGCCACTCCATACAGCACTTACGGATTACTCTTGACTTGATGCTTAGAGTGTTGTTGTAGGTCCATTCAGGTGCCTGTTCTCAAGTAGCCAAAAATAAAAGCAAATGTTAGGAGAATGGGGTGATAGCACAGTGGTAGGGTATTTGCCTCGCTTGCTGCCAACCCGGGACAGACTGGGTTCGATCCCTAGCATGCCATATTGTCCCCTGAGCCTTGCAGGAACAATTTCTGAGCAAGAGCCTAGAGTAGCCCCTGAGCACCACTGAATCCCTCCACACACTTCCAAAAAAATAAACTAACCAACAAATAAAATAATAGGAGAGTGAATGGCCATATTTAGAAAAGCCTTTATTAAGAAAAATGGCAAGGGATGGAAAGTAAGTAATGCTTGAAAGTTTCCAGATTATGGGAAGGTTCTTCTAAACCTGGATTATGGAAAAAGGAACAGGCCCTTCTTTTATTCAAGAGTGGATGTGTGAGCATTTCTTTATTACTCTCCAAATATGTGGCCCTTAAAAACTGCAGAGAATGCTTAGATGATTCTTTCCTGAGGTTTGACAGGACTCAGTCATGCAGGTTTTATCAGATCTATCTAGGCCCATATTCTTGTGGCATCCCATGCCAGCAGTTCTTTTGCTTACGGTTATATCCCTAATCTCACTCTGCCTGTTTCCCTTTTGTCTCCACTAAAAATTAGCTCTCTGTGATGCTCAGAGACTACATGCTAATGGATGTGAACCCAGGTCTTCTACCTGTAAAGCATGAATCCAGCTGTCTGAACTGTCTAATCAATTCACCTCCATTTTTATGATGGGGAGTTGTCTTAATATAAATTCTTAAGTATTCCTTTTTTTATTAATATATTTTTTACTTAAACACCTTGATTACATACATAATTGTGTTGTTTGGGTTTCAGTAATGTAAAGAACACCACCCATCACCAGTGCAACATTCCCATCACCAATGTCCCAAGTCTCCCTGCTCCCCACCCACCCCTACCTGTACTCTAGACAGGCTTTTTATTTCCTTCATACATTCTCATTATTAGAATAGTTCGAAATGTAGTTATTTCTCTAAACAAAACTCATCCCTGTTTGTGGTGAGCTTCATGAGGTGAGCTGTAACTTCCAGCCCTTCTCTCTTTTGTGTCTGAAAATTATTATTGCAAGAATGACTTTCATTTTTCTTAAAACCCAAAGATGAGTGAGACCATTCTGCATTTTTCTCTCTCTTTGACTTATTTCACTCAGCATAATAGATTCCATGTACATCCATGTATAGGAAAATTTCATGACTTTATCTCTCCTGATGGCTGCTTAATATTCCATTGTGTATATATACCACAGTTTCTTTAGCCATTCGTCTATGGAAGGGTATCTTAGTTGTTTCCAGAGTCTTGCTATGGTAAATAGTGCTGCGATAAATATAGGTGTAAGGAAGGGATTTTTGTATTGTATTTTTGTGTTCCTAGAGTATATTCCTAGGAGTGGTATAGCTGGATCGTATGGGAGCTTGATTTCCAGTTTTTGGAGGAATCTCCATATCACTTTCCATAAAGGTTGAACTAGACAGCATTCCCCCCTGCAGTGGATAAGAATTCCTTTCTCTCCACATCCCCGCCAACACTGCTTGTTCTCATTCTTTGTGATGTGTGCCAACCTCTGTGGTGTGAGGTGGTATCTCATCGTTGTTTTGATTTGCATCTCCCTGATGATTAGTGATGTGGAGCATTTTTTCATGTGTCTTTTGGCCATTTGTATTTCTTCTTTGTCAAAATGTCTGTCCATTTCTTATCCCCATTTTTTGATGGGATTAGATTTTTTTTCTTGTATAGTTCTGTATATTTTGGAGATTAGCCCCTTATCTGATGCGTATTGGGTGAATAGTTTCTCCCACTCGGTGGGTGGCTCTTGTATCCTGGGCGCTATTTCCTTTGAGGAGCAGAAGCTTCTCAGCTTAATATATTCCCATCTGTTAATCTCTTATTAACGAATTGCCGGCATCGAAATGCTGGTGCATTGTTTAAATCAAAATGATACCACCAAAATATTAAGAATATCACTAAGAATAATACCATAGATAATAAAACATAATATTATTATTATCTGGTGAAACAAAAAGGTCTATATTTTATATGGAAGAATATATTTCTGATTTGAATGACCTTCCACTCTTGTGAGAGTAGCCAGTACTGCAGTGCAATAAGAAAAGCGGCCACTAGAGGGCAAGGTTACTTCGTGCTAGTGCAGTTAGCTAAACTCAGCTTTAGCGCGTGAACAACAAAGGTGACCCTAGTAGAGGTTAGTGAAAGCCCATTTCTATAGAAGGAGAGGTCAGTTTCAAGTGACAGAAATGATATATCACCTAAGACACTTTGATACTACGCTAACCAATTATGACTATCAAAGCCCAAAGGTAATGAAAACCTGAGAGACAAAAAAGTGTCCTTAGGAGTGTTAGGACCTCAAGGGAGAATTGGGATGGCCTTTTAGTTGTTATAAGAGGATTGGGGCATTTTTCAAAGTCTTAAAACTGGCAATGGAAAATATATTCCAATCTGTTTTCATTCTCAACAGAAATAGATAAAAACAAGTAGGAGTATTTTAGCTGAAAATGGCTAATTCTGTTACTGAAATGGACCGCTTGGGGATATTCATTTTATGGAAATGTAGTCTCTGGGAAATTGATCTTTAACTGAGTATCAGCATCCACAAAAGTCTGTGTACAACCGTCTCATGTTTGTTCTTGGTAACTTTTCTTAGGGGGAGGCATTGTTCATTAAAAAATTTTGGAAGGGTTAGAATTGTACATCTAATGTATCTGTAAAATGAAGTCTCCTGAAGGGATATTGATACCTGCCTGCCTCAGATTGAGTGAGAACTGTGGCTAGATTTTTCACTTCTAAATTCTATCTCTTCTTAGTCAGGGTCCAGGTATTTGCATCCTTTACAGGGGTTTTATGGGATTCTTTGCATTGGCAACTGTAATTAGGCACAAAGAGTTGTGACATCCTTCTGTATCTCTGCATAAAAACTCAGTTTTTGTTTGTTTATTTTTAGCCTCACACCAGGCTGCACTCAGGGAATATTTCTGGCTGTGTACTCAGAAATCTCTCCTGGCAGGCTCAGGAGACCATATGGGATGTCGAAAATTGAACCTGGGTTGGTCCTGGTTCGGCAGCAGCATGCAAGGCAAATACCCTACTAAAGTGCTACACTTGGTCGCCTTCATTTTTTGTTTTGTAGTTGTTGTTTTGTTGCTGTTGTATCAACAAAATATAGTGAACTGAAAGGTTGGGGCAATGGGTGACGTAGATAATTTAATTAGTTGCTTAAGTCATCTATCAAAACAGTAACCAATCAAAATAGATAATAGGAGCAGGTGATGGCAAAGTACAAAGCAAAGCTCTATCTCCTCCTTCTACCTATCCCTGGTCAATAATGGCTCTTCAGTCTTTCTCTTGTTCACTCTCTATATATTCCAAGATAAATTGGATCAGATAGGGTAGAGCTTTCACACCAACAGATGGCTGAAAACAGGCAGGACTCTAGCCCCCAGACAGTGACAAGGTGCTGATCACAGATTAGACATCAAGCTGCCCAGGGAAAGATATAGAACATGGGAGTTTTACCTACACTCATATGGCTGTGGGCAAATACTTAAGGAAAATCCACAACAGGGAACTGCTAGGGTACAATATGAGAAAGACACAGTAATAAGAATTTTGATTAGGAAAGTGTTCATTGGATAGAGAATGACATTGAGATAAAACAAGTTGGGATAAGACTAGTACAAGGAGGGGCCGGGCGGTGGCGCTAAAGGTAAGGTGCCTGCCTTGCCTGCGCTAGCCTTGGATGGACCGCGGTTCAATCCCCCGGTTTCCCATATGGACCCCAAGCCAGGAGCAACTTCTGAGCGGATAGCCAGTTGTAACTCCTGAGCGTTACTGGGTGTGGCCCAAAAACAAACAAACAAAAAAAAGACTAGTACAAGGAGACAAGCAGATGACAAAGGACAGGATTTAGGGAATGATCATTTAAGACAGTATTAGAGCTATGGGTAAAACAGAAAAGAGCCCTGGACATTTGGGGTGGAACCCAATCCATTTACTTGAGCTTTACAATAAACTCTAACTTCTGAACTTTCTGTATTTTTATGCAAATCTTTCATATGATTCTCAAGAATCCATCAGCTCAGGACAATTCACTTTGTGTTATCAAAACTCCAAGTGCAGTATGGGGTTGTTTGGTGACATCAAAAATACATAATTTTATTAAGCAGGTAAGGTCTCCCTTGAGCAGTATATATATATTCCCCAGCAAGTTATATATATATAAATATATATATTTATATATATATAAATATATATAAGAAGATAGAACTCTCTATATATAGAGAGTGAACAATAAATATATATATATATTTTGTAGTTGTTGTTTTGTTGCTGTTGGATCAACAAAATATAGTGAACTGAAAGTTTGGGGCACTGGGTGACCTAGATAATTTAATTAGTTGCTTAAGTCATCTATCAAAACAGTAACCAATCAAAATAGATAACAGGAGCAGATGATGGCAAAGTACAAAGTATAAATATATATAACTTGCTGGGGTATTTTCAGAGTCTACTCAGAGTCTTCTTATTTGGAAAGAAACAACAGCCAACTCCATCCACCTAGCTATAGATCCCTTAAGAAATGAAGAGAAATTGAGCCTGAGAAACAAGTTTTAAGTTTACAGAAAATCAATCAAACACTGAGACACTGGAATTCTCCAATTCTCTCATACTTCAAGATCACATTACTAAAATTGTTTTCAGTAGTTTCTTTTAATTATTAGGTCATAACAGGCTACCCAGGGGAAAAATATCACAAGGTATACCATGAAACAAACAAACAAACAAACAAACAAACAAAAAACCCATAAAATTTGAAGGGACAGAGCAAACATTATAATGAAACATGATAACAGTGTTGTAATAATCAAATACATTTAAAACAATTTGATTAAGGTACTAAGGGTGCCAATAAATAAAACAGATACTACACATAAGAGATGAACAAGATGAGTATAGAAATGTGAATGTTAAAAATCCAATAATAGGGCCCGGAGAGATAGCACAGAGGTGTTTGCCTTGCAAGCAGCTGATCCAGGACCAAAGGTGGGTGGCTCGAATCGTGGTGTCCTATATGGTCCCCCGTGCCTGCCAGGAGCTATTTCTGAGCAGACAGTCAGGAGTAACCCCTGAGCACAGCCGGGTGTGGCCCCAAAACCAAAAAAATTAAAAAAAATAAAAAAACAATAATAAATTCTAGTGATAAAATTACACTATCACAGACCTAAAACATGTCTTTGATGCAATAATTATATCTTAAAAAATGAGGTGTTTGCTTTCTATGTTTATATTGTATAATTCCAGATTATCTACCCATTCTTCTGATCCCCCTCCTCTTCATTAAATGAAAAAAGGCTAATACCCAACTTATAATATAACTTTAGAGCAAGTTATATTATAACTTGAGAGCAAATAAGAAATGCCTGGTTCTCTGGAAATAGAAATCTTATGAATTTATGTGAAAAAAAATATATATGTATATATATATATATATATGTTTATATGTTTTTTCTTGGCTTGTCTGCCTGTAAATGTAAAGCGCACAACTGATGTTATGAATATCCAATGGCCCTTGGCAGAAAAGTTTACCCACCCTGCTTTAGAGGTATAATTTCCCTTTTGTCTGAAGAGATGCATGACTGCCTTATGATTTACTTTTGAAAGACAGAAAATTTGAAATTCACTCCACATTTCAATTAAGATTTCTTTGGCTTGAAAATATGTTGGCAAGGCTTTATGAACTACAGGCCTCAGCATTTAAATGCAGATAAAGACCAGTCACTTAATCTCTTCTGAAAGTGTGAATATAATTTCTAGAAAAAAATTAATGAAGATGTTTTATCTTCTCCTAAAAATCACATTTCACTGTATCCAGATTTTAGAAATAAATATAGCTATTTTACTCCAATTTTTAATAGATTTATTATTCAGTTCAGCAAAATTTATGCAATGAACTGGTGTGTGTTTGCGTGTGTGTGTGTGTGTGTGTGTGTGTCTGTGTGGGTGTGGGTGTGTGTGTGGGTGTGTGGGTGTTTGTTTTGGGGCCACACCCAGCAATGCTCAGGGGTTACTCTTGGCTCTGTGCTCAGAAATTGCTCCTTGCTGGCTTGGGAGACCATATGGGATGCTAAGAATAAAGTCAGGTCAATCAGGGTTAGATGCATACAAGGCAAACATCCTACTGCTGTGCTATCTCTCTGACCTGCAATGAAGTGCTTTTACAAAACAAACAAAAAAAAAAAGTAGTGATCCATTTTTCATATATAATTCTCACAAATATGGAGAAATGTAAACAAACATAAAAACGTCTTTTGAAAATTCTTATGAATTAAAAAACAAACCATTACCGATAAGGAGGAAAATGCTCACAGGGTTCACAGGGATTAAAGGCAAATCATAGAATTTTTACTTAGCCTTTAGTTAAATAAAATAAGAAATCTATAATATTGTATGTGTTTTATCGAAAAATTCTTTAATCAAAACTAGTTTAAATGTTTGTAATGTCCAGTGGTATGGGTATCTTGAGTGGGAAGGTATCTAAAATGAGCCAGAGAGGGACTGACTACTGAGTAGCCTGGACAACTAACTGATGATCAATAACAACTTTAAGGTATGGCTTTGATTTTTGTTTTCTATCCAATTTGCCTGGTCTAAGTACTAGTCCAAGTGACTAATAAAAAGGATAGTTAATCATGAGGGTAACAAAAGAATGGGGAACAAAACTAAGAGATGGAGAACAAAACTAAAGATTTTGTCTGCTACAAGAAGATAAGCTAGATACCTGCATAAAAAAACTGTGGATTCTTGCCTGCAGCAGGGGGAATGAAACCAGGCATAAGCATAAGAAAGCTAGATGTTAACTAAGGGGCCTAATTGCAAAGGTTATGTTCGGAATTGTCAGGTTCATTTCAGGACTTTTATCATGTTAGAATGTATGTCTTAATTCTAATAAATCTCTCCAAATATGAACTATAAGGAACAAACAGATAATGGATTTAAGAATTTCTTCAAATCACTTGGCCTGAGTTCCAGTTTAAGACTTCTGAAATGCAAAGTGAATTATAGAGGTCAAGTATACACTACATTCACATGTACAACACTGGTTTTAAGCCTATTTTTCTGTATTCATAGTTTCCAAGGCATGAGAAGTGCCTTGTTATAGATAACTACAACTGACCTAATATTAAAAATGTCTTCAAATGATTTATTTTCCCAAAAACAGAGATAGAGGCTATCAAATTAAAACTTTGTTGCCTCTGGAGATCAATGTTTCCACATTTTCCCATCCTGTCACATGTACAATATAAAATGAAAATGCCCTTCTGATACGGTCATAAATTCAATTAGCTTAGTTTTTTTTTTAGATAGTATTAACTTTTACTTACTGTAAAATAATCAAGAAACTTTTCCAATTAAAAATGACCTTGTTATTTTCATAATAAGTATTTTTAAAAATTCAGAAACTCAAGACATTTGTCTAAAAATAATCTTCAGTTTTTCATTAGTCTACTAGTGCCTATATAACTGTGTTTTTCATCACTTTTTAAAAATTGTACATTTTAAAATACAATGAGTATTTAACCTTATATAAAGGTTCATATGGCAAAGATGCCAGCAGATGGCATTATACTATTTGTACTTATTCACTTTAGATTTTGTGTTAATGAACTCATACTCAAATTTTGTAAGTAATAAAATATTCATAATTCAGCCATGTCAGTACTATGAATTTATTTCCGCATTGTCAACTCAGATAAAATTAAACCTGTGGTAATTTAAAAAATTACAAAAATACCATTGTCTTTAAAAAATTGTATTTTTCTTTCATATTATGTTATCAATAATGTGCAGAGATGTTTTGTTTCATGAATCCACCAGCTCTCTACTGTGAGAGCACAATAAGAAAAAAGACACTGTCTGGAACATTTCAGGTATCAGAATAGGGGAAGAAAAATAATGGAGAATTAATGTTTTATTGAAAATTGGTGGGTATTTATCTTCTTTCTTCCTTGTCCTACTTAAGTCATTAAGTCCTTTATTATCAGTGAGTCTGTGATGTATAACAGTGTGAATATTATTAACAATATATATATTACAGGGTAGATGATTAAAAAACTGCCAGAGATAATATTTGCTTTTGACAGATTCTATAGTATTTCATCATATAAATGTATTATGGCTTCTTTGTGTCATATTTTTCAATAATATAAGTTATGATGGAAGAAATGTTTTAGCAGAACAACTATGCACATGTGTTTTGATTAATGTTAGGAAATACAAATACAGATATTTTTTATTGTTATAAGAACCAGAACTTTCTGAGTTTGAGAGAACAGTGTGTCAGGTTTATGGCATTTGCATGTGGCCCACCTTGTTCAATCTCAGGCACATGTTTATGGTCAACTGAGTAACTCCATGAGTGATCTCTGATTACAGAGACAAAACTAAACCCTGAGCACTGTCAAGTATGCTCCACAAGCCCCCAAATAATAATTCTTTTAAATTTTCACTTTGTCATTTTCCTTCTTATTCAAAATAATGATGATAATTATAATATTATATGAATTCTTTCCTGAACAATACCTTTTCCTTTTATTTATATCAAATAATGATTCTGACCTTCAAAGTCTATTACTGTGCCTGCAAGCTAAAAGATTTTAGAAGGATTGTATTTCCTTTGACAGTTTTTTTTTTCCTCCCCTTTCCCTTTGACAGATTTTTAAGACTACATTTTAGATTTATTTAAAATTACAACTGCTTGGCTTGTTTTAGTTTTTACTTGGATATCTATGTTATATAAGGACTTAAATATCTATAGGCTTTTTTAACTACCGTATTTTCCGGCATATAAGACGACTTTTGAAACAAAAAAATGTCAACCGAAAATTGGGGGTCGTCTTGTATGCCGAATATATCCCGAAAAATGTTTCAATATGCCGCTAAACGAAAATTGTCTGAATATTGCCACAGAATGAATTTTCCAACTCGATCCTGCACCAATCACTGCAAGGCTGCTCAGAACGCCTCTCTAACTCAGCCAATCCAAGCAGGCTTTTTATGCATGTAAATTAGACAATGTTCTGGACCCGAATCTATACTGTTAAAGCCTGCTCAGATTGGCCAGAGTCAGAGAGGAAGTCTATAACCTTTGAACCTTTGCTTGTTGTGATTGGCTCACTGTGGTACATACAGTTCCAGCACAGGAATGTTCTATCTGATACAGCGAATATAGGCCTAAACCTATGTTTTAACTGCAAAATTAGGGGCTCGTCTTATACGCCCAGTCGTCTTATACGCCGGCAAATACCGTACTCAGTTAACACTAATTGAAGTTTGGTTTAACACAAAGGTATTTCCTTTCCTTCCAAATCCATGTCAAGCCTTCTCACATAATTATCACACATCAGTCAGCCATAAAAATAAAACTGGGGGGAGGGGCACACCTGACAGTGCAAAGGGGTTACTCCTGGCTCTGCTCTCAGAAATCATTCCTGCAGCTTGGGGACCATTTTGGTTGCCGGGGATCAAACCAAGATTCGTCCTGGGTCGGCCACGTGCAAGGTAAATACCCTACTGCTAAGTTATAGCTCCAGCTAGTTATTTTCTTTTAACCAAACAAAATTAAAATAGATATTTTTAAAATATGAATATGTGGTTTATTTATTTACATATAGAAATCTGTAGTCCTGTTTCTGGTTTTGATACACTTTATATCTATGAAGCATAAGTGTACTAATTATGTTTCTAAGCAACTGTTAAAACGATATTTAATAATTTTTACTTTATCAATACACTAAAAATGTTTCTGAGAACTTGTTATGAAGAAGCCATTATAAAAAGGTGCTGTCAGTACAGAGGGACAAAAAATAACAACATAGTCTTACTTTTGTGCTTTTCCTTTGTTACCCAGTTGTTATCACATCTATGCAGAAGGTAAAAGATCCTCAAACAAAGTTAATTATGGAAGAAATTAATTCAGAGCCCCAAGCGAGAACATATAAAACTAATGTTTTATTTATGTTATTTTTAAGCATACTCTTTCTGCATTATTTAGTTATTAAATACATAATTTGGTGCCTCAGTTATTACTTTATATTCAGTCAACATTGAAGAAAATTAGGGTCAAGAAAAGTTACATATGATCATTATAGTATTTTTCTAGTCTGTCATAGAAAAAAACACATTAGGTCTGAGAGACTAAACAACTTAAATAGAATTTTCACGATTCCGAAGGCTGCATTGTAAGATTAAGATGTTGGTCTAATTAATTTTTCTAAAGCCTCACTCCTTGGTTTGCAGATGCCTTTTTTCTTAAGCTCTTCTTCAAATGTGTGCAGCTGTATCTTAATCTTATCTTCTTAAAGCAATATTCATATTGCATTAAGGGCTATAAAATAAACTTAGTCTAGTTGCTTCTTTAAAAATGTTATACGAACTTTGAAATATTAGGTCAAGAATTTCAACACATGCATTTTTTTATGGGCATATGTGTACAACCCACAACTGTAATGACAGTTCAGGAAGATTTAAATGAGAATTTGAATGTGATCCCTTGTTCTATGACTTCTCTGCACATCACCTCATGCTCCCATGCACCCTCGAGCAAAACAAAAATTATGAAAAGCTGCAGAGAAAGCAGGAAATGAGCTGGAGTGAGTTGACCTGTCATGTGGTAGAGTGGACAAATCAAAATAAAATTAACAGCCTTTTAATCTTTTCTTACCAGATAATGAAAGGTCAAGCTGAGGGATGAGTTTGTACTATTCCATTATCCTCCATTTTAATAGTGTTACTGGAGGTCAACTGAATGAACCCACATGTAGAGTAACACAGTACTCAGGAGGGAAGGCTGAGGGAATAGGTAAAAGGAGTAGATGTAGAAAATTATGAGTAATGAATGAGTCAGAGAAGAAACATTTGTTGGAGAACACTCTCAGGGAAACCCCAACCCAAATTGGAGACCCCAGAAGAATTAAGACTACTATTTTAGGAAAATGATAAAAAGGACTCCAGTGAATGTGGTTGTTTGGGACTTTGTATTATATTTTAGGGCATGCCGAGGTGTGGAAAGGGTTTAAGTCCTTATCTGTCTCCCCATCAATAACTACATTACACAGACAGGCTTACTATCAAATAAATATTGGTTGAAAAAAATATTCCTTTATGTGACTTGCCAAAAAATTTACAGTTTCTTATGGTTTAGTCAGAATAATCATAAACCTGCCCAAAGTGTTTTGGCCATGATTTTAATCTCCCTAATATAAAGTGTTTAGAAATGAGAAACTC
This sequence comes from Suncus etruscus, assembly GCF_024139225.1. Classification (NCBI taxonomy): domain Eukaryota; kingdom Metazoa; phylum Chordata; class Mammalia; order Eulipotyphla; family Soricidae; genus Suncus; species Suncus etruscus. Next base: position 75,994,150 of record NC_064856.1, on the reverse strand, counting down.
TACTCAAAGTTTCTGGGTTGTGATTGAATTTTATCTGTCCCTAAGATTTCTGGAACTTCTCATGTCTATTAGCTTAGAATGCAATTTCTTTGGACAGAAACTCTCTTTATGGATAATGACGTTAAAACAGAGTAATTTGAATGGGCCAACTTTGGTATAATTATTTGATATTATCTATTTCAAGTAGAGACATTTAGAATTTAGATAATTCCAAATAGGTCATGTGAGGATAAAGGGGGAAGGAAATCATAAATAAGCTAAGAGAGAAATATGCAGAAGAAACTAAGGATGGTAATATCTTAATTTCAGAGTTGTAGCACCAAGAACTGCCAGAAAATAAATTTTCTTTGAACCACTCAGGCTGCTGCAGTATCAACAGCCCTAATAGATTAAAACTATGAATTATAGTATAAAAATATATTATAATCTTATTATATTATATATAATTATAATATTATTAGTGAATATGTTTTTTCTTTACTGGCATAAAGTTAAAGATTGTTAGAGTAAGTATCAGAATAAACCATTCTCCATTTTGAATCATAAAATAATTACAACTGCGGGCTATTAACTTCTGTTTGATACTATTATTATTCTCTTTGTTCTTATATTGTATACTTCATTTAAATACAAGATTTTTCTGAAGTATTTTAAGTACTTACATAAAATTATAATTTAATTTCCTGAAAAGTTATAATTCAGTTGCCTGAATCTGCTGAAAATATACTTGGAGGTACTGTTTTTCTCTGAAAAACTGTTAGTTAACAGCCCTGGATGGGGCTGGACAGAGGTGGATGAATGGAGGGAGGTCTTTCTCCTCCAGTCCAAGCCAAGCACCTGCTACCTCCTCTGGCTGGAGGGTCTGAGGGTTCAGGGTAGCGATGAGGAAAAGATTCACAGACAGGTTTCAGGAGACATCAGCTTTATTCAGGGTCCTAGTCAACAGGTATGGCTCCTATCATAACCTTTTATGCTGGATTCAGAATCAGCCCTGCATTCAACATGTTTCTTTTCCCTCCCTCCTGCCAACCCTCTCTTGCTGTATCTCTCAATCCATCCTCCAAATTTTCTTTTTGCCCCTGAGGCAAATCTTTTGATACCTCCCAAAGATCCCTCCCAGAAACGGGCAGATCTTATTATCAGGTAAGGTTACAAAGAAAGAATGGGGGATGGGGGTAACAAAAAACTTGTAGACTCTTACACTCTTACCCAATCCGCATGATCTTTTACACTACATTATTGAAGAAAAAAATATAACTCCTGTCAGAAGAAAAATCAAGATTTTCTAATTTTGCAATAAAAATTGAGAAATTTATATAAAATTCAAAGAAATTGACTTTCTTTTGGCAAAAATGACTGAGACTATAAAATCATAAAGTTCTACTTGATTCATCTATGTTTAGAAATTTATCTGAGAAAGAAGTTATATTAATTATAAAATGTATCAGAAGACAATTGTGTGTTCATTTGTTACTTTCCTTTACATTTGCTATGGTTTCAGTTTCTACAGAGCTTTCAGGAATCTTTGAAACCAATATGATATGACTAATGATGCAGAATCTCTGTTGTCATTGACAAATGCATGGAATATTCATTTTAATGTAAGTACACCATGAAAAATTTTGTCTATTTTCTATTCATACCATCTCATTTATTTTATTATTCAATATTCTATTAAAAAACAAAAATTGTTCATTTTTATTAATAATAGATATTAAAGTCAAAAAATAATAGATATTAAAGTCAGTGAGCTACAGACTCAGTTTATGGAAAGCAAAGGGTAAACTTAGGAATTGTCAAACTTTAAGAAATGAATAACACCAAGAGAGATAACATGACTTGCACACACTGACACATGTTTGGTCTCTAGCAATGTAGATAGTCTTCAGAACACCAAGATTGATCCATAAACACAAAGCCAGAAATAATTTCTGAGCATCATGGCTCCCTATACACACTAAAATAAGGGACTTATATATTTGAAATGGAGTGCTACCAGGAAATTAATAAAAATATATGTATGGGATATCTCAGAGATCTAAAGCAGGATAGGACTATGACATGGCAACTGATACTAAGAAAATAGTTCTCATCCAGAAATCATACTAATAACTCAATGCAGAAGAAAAGCTTTATTGGTGGAAAAAAATTTTTAATTTGGATGAATGATGACTAATTTCAAAGAGAAGACATGAGAATCTGTATGAAATCTGGTAAGTGAATGTTATAAAAAATCCAAAACTATTTCGTAACTTTAGGTGGTAGTAGTTGTAGTTATTGTTGCTATTTATTAAACTCATGCACCTTTGTGAGGGAGAAACGATGGTGGTGGAGTAATGGTTGGCATGAACAATGAGACAAAGCAATATACATGCATCATAAGTATAGAAAATGGCACAGAAATATTAGTAAGGCATGTTTTATAATAATGAGATGAAATGTATCTGTAAGTCATTGTGTAGGCTCCACCGATTAGTATTATCGTCAGGATCCCGGGGTTCTTATCAGTACAATGTTCACTTTTTATTTTGTTATGAGGGACATATAGAACACTGGTTGAGTATTACTGCTGTTTCTGAACTCAGGGATAAGTCTTGGTGGGCTTGGAAGGGCATATGAAAGCTGAGAATCAAAATCACATCAGACACCTGCAAGATGTATGCCTTACCTATTGTAATATCTCTCAGGCTCCCCCAAATATTTTGATGATACTAGCTTTGTCCAATCATACTAAAAGAATGAAAGAAAGTGGCTTCTCCAAGTTGGTGGGGGACTCTTACATCCTATGAACTACAGGACTCTAATCAATTTTAGTTTCTTTTATCCCAAAAGAGACCTCCAATTCATAGGAGAATGAAGGAGAGAACCCAGTTAAAAGTTTTTTGATCATGAGTAATCTATGTGGAAAAAATAGTAAATTACTTCACTGTTCTTCCTTCTTAGAAAGTGTCTGTTGCAGCCTGAAGGCAAGATGTGCTCTTTTTTAATTACATCAATTAATTAGTTGATTTTTGGTGTGATTCATCAAACTAGGGAATAGGGTTGAATACAACTACAAATTTGAGGAGTATTTTTTAAGTTTGATTAAAAAAATCATTCTTTTTTGTGCAATATAATGCAAGCTAACGTTTTGTCAATCTGAATGAATATGGAGAAGAGAAATAACAATAAAGAAGCAGAATTTTAGAGATTGGTTAAAAAATTTGGTTTTGTAATAAAAAAAGGAGCATCAAGATAAAAAAATCACACTGCAGATGGACATTAAAGCAGAGTTCATAAGCTTCATTCATTCAATCACTTATTTATTCAGTAGACATTCACTCAGTGCCTAATATATTTCAAGTACTATGTTATGCAAGGAAAGCAAATATAAAATATCAACCCCAGTATTCCCATAATATTCACAGACTAATGGAAGAAGTTGAATGTACAACATCAATTTTAATACATGTTCTTAAAGACTGAAAGTTGATTATTGAGTCTCAGAGGATCAGTAGCTATACAGAATAGAAGTCAAATGTGTTCTATCTTAATGAAATTTAGATGGCTGAAGAAGGGTGTTCAGAGAGTAGGAAATTGCTTCAATTAGAGACAAGAGTACCTGCATAAAAATAGATGAGAAACAATGCAGCATTTCACAGAATTCTAAGTATCTTTATTTAATAAAGAAAAAGATTCTAAGTTTTAAGTGATATGATCATCACTTAATTGGATAAAATCCACTTAAAGGGATGATTTGCTTTTTTTATTTCATGCAAGCATGGTATATAAGTAACTTTCGCCCCTCATCAAGAACATTTTGTTGACTTATAGCATCTGTCATCATGAACTTAGCTTCATATGCATCAGTTACACTTGTCATCAATCTTGAAGACTCACACTTTGTTCACCATCTGTATGTAGTCAAGGTTCCTGGTAACCTTTATAGAGATGAACATGTGGGAATAAATCAAGGAGTTGAAACACGTGTCTTGTTCATTCAAGTCCCTACATCCTATCACCTGCATTACATCTTTATTAGCACTGCCTGTTGTGTGTCTCCTTGACACTAGTGTTATCATTTGCAGTATCAATGTGAGTGGCCCTGGGAGTATACCTGGACTCTGCTTGGGAAGAGCCTATTTAAAATGGAAGGAAAGAAGAAAGGAAGGAAGGAAGGAAGGAAGGAAGGAAGGAAGGAAGGAAGGAAGGAAGGAAGGAAGGAAGGAAGGAAGGAAGGAAGGAAGGAAGGAAGGAAGGAAGGAAGGAAGGAAGGAAGGAAGGAAGAAAGAAAGAAAGAAAGAAAGAAAGAAAGAAAGAAAGAAAGAAAGAAAGAAAGAAAGAAAGAAAGAAAGAAAGAAAGAAAGAAAGAAAGAAGGAAGGAAGGAAGGAAGGAAGGAAGGAAGGAAGGAAGGAAGGAAGGAAGGAAGGAAGGAAGGAAGAAAGGAAGAAAGGAAGAAAGGAAGAAAGGAAGAAAGGAAGAAAGGAAGAAAGGAAGAAAGGAAGAAAGGAAGAAAGGAAGAAAGGAAGAAAGAAAGAAAGAAAGAAAGAAAGAAAGAAAGAAAGAAAGAAAGAAAGAAGAAAGAAAGAAAGAAAGAAAGAAAGAAAGAAAGAAAGAAAGAAAGAAAGAAAGAAAGAAAGAAAGAAAGAAAGAAAGAAAGAAAGAAAGAAAGAAAGAAAGAAAGAAAGAAAGAAAGAAAGAAAGAAAGAAAGAAAGAGGAGGGAGGAAGAAATAGAGGGAAAGAAAGAAGAAAAAAAGGAAAGAAGAAAGCAAAAGAAAAGACATGAAAGAGAAAAAGAAACGAAAGATTAAAGAAGAAAAGAACATGTGACATTTTCCTGAGATCTGAAATCTCTGATCTAAAAGTTCCAGAATATAAAATATTCAATTATTATTATTATTATTTTTAATTTGGACCAAACCTGGTGACACTCAGGGGTTACTCCTGGATATGTTCTCAGAAATCACTCCTGGCTTGGGGGACCATATGTTCCATCCTAGGCTAGTGCACTCAAAGTAGGTGCCTTACCACTTGCACCACTGCTTCAGTCCCTATTCAATTGTTTTTATAAAATGTTTTCATCTCCTTCTATGAGGTATAATGTATTACTCTTAATTTTCAAGGAATATTTTTACTCTTCTCTAAAAATATCAATATTTCTACCAATACAGTTTGAAGAAAGTTTATTGTTTGTTTTCTTTTGGTGCCATATATTTGCCCTTACTTCTGCACTGTGTCTCAGGCACCAAATCTTCTGGTATCTCAGGCACCAAAGTCAATCCTAAGGTCCACTTAAAGTTGAACATTTTATTATCATACTGCCCTGAAATTTCTAATTGTGTAATAAAATAAGTTAGTTGCTTGAAGTCAGTATAATCAGTCACAGGCCTATAATCAGAGGAACCTACTGCTTCTGTTTGGAAGTGCAAAATTTTCTGTGTAAATTCTGATAAAGGAAGAAGCATAAAGAAATAAAAGAAGCAAGTAAAAGGTATGGATCAAGTCATAAGATAGCAACTTTGAAACTACCCTAAAATACATTGCATTTCTTCCAAGAATTCTATCAAGGTAACATCTTTCAAATAATTGCTTTCAAAACTATAAAAAGTAATGTATTCATTTACTCATGGGAAAAGAAAAAAGTAATCAAGCTCATTCTTTATATACCTGCAGATGAATAATTGAGGCACACAAAAATTATTTTCCTTCAATAAACTGAAAAGTAATAAGGTAAAAATTCACCTCTAAGTCACTTGTTAAATTTTTTTCTAGCCTGTAAGTTAAATTCTCTCATTTTGTTCACATTTGTTCACTATAGGACAAAGAATAAAAATACAAGATAAAAACAACAGTAACAGTACCAGAGAGAAATTTTAAGGAAATGTTAAAAATGATGTGTTGCAAAGGATTATCTATTATATTTGACATATTCTATTCAGAGTTAATTTTCTGGAAAGGTACATCCTCATCTTGAGTTTTTGTGCCCTAATAATCTCCTCCTGAGTAACTTTAAAGAGCATTTCCAGAATAATAATAAATCCACCCACCAAGAATAGGCTCTACTCAGGAATATGGAGTTTACAAAAGGGAAGTCACCAAGAAAAATCTATGCACTGTTCATTAAAGTGATTTTTACCTATAAGACCAAAACTGTTCTAAATTCTTGCATAAATATAATTACAGATGGTGTTTAACGTTCACTTTATTTGATATTGAAAATATCTCTCTTGCTATATCTGAGTGTGTCAAGGAATTGTTTCTGTAATCTGACAGATATTCATTCAACTAAAGAATCTTGTCTAACACTCAGTTTCCAGTTGTTCTTATTGTTTCCAGTCTAAAGTATCATTCTACTCAGGAACAATCCCAGAATCCTCTGGAAAACATCTACTTCTAAAACTCTATGAGTGTTTCTACTAATGTCTATTCTCATGTACTAGCCTATTATATACTACCTTGGGGTTGGTAGTGCTCACATGACCTATTACTATTAGTATACTACATATGTAGTTTAGATTAATCACAAGTATTTTTTGAATTATCAACACCTTCATTTATAACTTACAATAACAATTGTACTAAGACCTTATATGTTTGCTGTTGAGATTATAAAACTTTCTTGTAAAAGTGATTTGTAAATTATAGGTAAAATATACTTAAATTGGCACTCAATTTTATTAATGTACAAATATGCTGTTAATAAATAGTATGGGGTATCTGTTTATAATTAATGAGTATTATTCAGTATTTTTTCTAACATACACTCACAAAATTCTTTCTTATCACTTATATATTTATATAGACACATCTAAGTCACTAATTTCAGTAAAAATAAATAAGTAGTTTTATCCTTCAAAGAGCATATCTAATTTTTTGCATTTTGAACCCATTTTATTATTTCTAAACAGACTCCTATGATCATAAAAATATGTATCAGTAGGAAGCCTTGGTAACTGAATCTTGCATTGTAGCAATAATATGGAGAAACAAATAAGATAGACTTTTCTGGGATAGCTGTAATGTTTTCATTATTGACTCACTGTAAAAATAGCATCTCTGGTGTTTATGAAATGATTTTTATGGAGATTTTTAACATGGTATTTCATTACATTTGAGCCATCTTCAAAGGGGAATTTTGAATTTTTATTAATTTTGATAGAACAGGTTTTATAAATTTGCACTGGCTATACATTGAACTTTTTTATGAGCCCAGGTTTAAACTTACATCATTTGTACCTTTTTTGTGGGGGAGGGGGCACACCAGTGATGCTCAGGGGATACTCCTGGCTATGCGCTCAGAAATCGCTTCTGGCTTGGGGGACCATATGGGACACCGGGGATCGAACCGTGGTCCATCCTAGGTTAGCACAGGCAAGGAAGATGCCTTACCACTTGTGCCACCACTCAGTCCTCATCATTTGTACTTTGACAAACTTAGAAATGCTCAGAAATGGCTTGTGGAGGATCTCAGTAGACGGCATTATGTGAAATATCAAACAAGGGTCTCTCTAATGAAAAACAGTTACCTTAATCCTTTTACTATCTCTCTGATCTATAAAACTGCATTCTACATTATGACTCAGAATTAATAGTAATGTTCTAACAAAGCATTGAGTGTGAGTTAAACACAGTGACAGTTAATAAATTCTAAATAAATTTGGACTAACAAGTGTTTTCACTTCCCCCAAATAACTGAAAAGTGAGGACATTGAAGATATAAAGAGATCTTACCCTCCATTTTATTTTAAGTATTCATGTTCTGGAAGATATATAAAATATTTTAAAGCAGTTATTTCAGTTTGATTTTCAGAAAACAAATTCATTTTCATGTATTTATATATAAGTGCACAATGATGACCACAATGAATATATTTTTTAAACATATGATAAATGGTTGATTAATAAATGTACTCACTAAATATGTCATGAGTACCATTATGTAATAAATAAAGAACATTAAATGAAGGTATCTTTTGGAAAATTTATTATCCATATATATATATATATATATATATATATATATATACAAATAAATAAATGGGTATTATAATGTGAAAACAACAATCAAGAAATAAGTAGGAGGGCCCGGAGAGATAGCACAGCGGTGTTTGCCTTGCAAGCAGCCGATACAGGACCAAAGGTGGTTGGTTCGAATCCCAGTGTCCCATATGGTCCCCCGTGCCTGCCAGGAGCTATTTCTGAGCAGACAGCCAGGAGTAACCCCTGAGCACTGCCGGGTGTGGCCCAAAAACTAAAAAAAAAAAAAAAAAAAAAGAAATAAGTAGGAGAGATTAAATATGATAATACATGTGTGATAACTTAATATTTCAATAATTACTGTAAATTGGAAAATTACAAGAAATTTTATGAGAATATGGTACTAATATTATCTTAAATTTTCACAAAGTGATTTTCATCTGTGAAAATGCACATTATATTTGTCTCTATGTATAGATTTTGGGTATTTATTAGTCCTAGGTTTACTCAAAGTCTATGAAATAAATCGTGATTGAACATGTGTGTATAAGTTATGCAGATTTTTCTGAACTACCACTACTTAAATTGTAATTCCAAAAAAAAAAAAAAAAGAACACTTTAACTTTTTAGAGGAAACTTGATTACTGGAAGTTTTTGGCACCTCTATTCTTAAGAATCTGTCAGAAACATCACTTATACAGACAGGACTTAGGTCTCAATAGGAAAAAAAAATTCTTATTTTCATTTATTAGTCTTTCAAGATGGAGCTACCAATAGAATATTGTCTGAGCAATAGTGAGCTGAAATTCCCCAAGTATACCCTGGATGAGATGGTCTGTCAATCAGTAAGCAGAATAGCTTCCATTTTACAGCACTTTAAAATGTTAGAGTGATTTTATTGATTCCTTATGCTGCTTAACATGAATTAATGATAAGGATTAAAGTTCAAAATCGCTCATTTTAGAATTATTTATATGGTATAGACCATAATCCAAAGTAAGTTATAATTGGTAAACTTTATTATCCCACTAATTGTAGTTTTTTATGCCAATCTAGGTGTCTAGAAAATGATATTATAATGTATATGTATTCAAAGATATTACTATTACTCAGCTATTAAAAATTGTGTGTAGTTCAGTAATATAGATTCAATTTGAGGTGTTTATTCTCAGTGAAGTAAGGCAGAAAAGGCAATATATGGGCTAACTTTTTGAGGAATATAATTCCTCAGGAATTATATATAATACTAAATGAGAGAAAAGATTTCAGAGAACTATGCAAAAATTAGTAGAACACAATAATATTTTATTTCTAAACATTCAGTAACACCTACATTATTCTATTATATATAATTTTATATACAATAATTCTTCATTAAAACATATTTTAAAAACAATTTTAGACAACATGATTTATAATACTCTTTTTTTTTAAAGGGAACACCTGGGCATGCTCAGGAGTTATTCCTGGCTCTGCACTCAAGAGTTGCCCTAAATGGGTCTAAATGGGAAGGCAGAGACCAAATTCAGGTCAGCTATATGCAATACAAGCACTTTAAACACTAACTACCAGCCCCATTTACATTCGCAGTACTCTCAATAGTAGGTTTTCATGCATAAAATATTGCAGCTCTACTACAATATCTACTTCCCTTTCCCATTATGTCAGCACCTCCTCATTTCGTTATTATCTTATTCCTGTCCCTATCCACAGAGGAAGTAATAAATGTCCTACTAAGATCAGTTCTCAGTTTATGATGCTGTAGGGCATTTGTCATGTCCCTGTTTTGTTTCTTTATAGCCCAAATATGTGAGATTATACTGTACTTTCTTTCTCTTGCCTTCATTGATTGATACTCTCCAAATCCATCCATATTGCAAGTAAATTTTATGATATTTCTTTTCTTATCTGAGGTGACAATGAGGAAATACATTCATAGTACTAATATGGCTGTATTATGAATATTTTATTACATGCTGTAATGAATATCAGAGTACAAATATCTTTTTGAAATAAAATGTGGACCCTTGGGGTAAATATCAAGAAGTGAAATTCGTGCACCATATAGAAACTCCATATGAGAAGTCTATACTGTTTTCCAAAATTTGAGTATGGATTCATTAATACAAAATCTAAAGTGAATATATATATATATATATATATATATATATATATATATACAAATAGTACAATGCCATCTGCTGGCATCTTTTGCCATATGAATTTTTTTATTTTGATAAGATTTTTTAATTATATATAAGAGATATAATACAGGATTTGTCTTCCTTTAACTTAGCAAACTCCCATCATAAGGTTAAATACACAATGATATTTTAAAATGTACAATTTTTGAAAAGTGATAAAAATAATAGTTATATGGGCACTAGTAAGCATAATGGCAAACTGAAGATTATTTTTAGAGAAATGTCTTGAGTTTCTGAAGTTTTTTAAAAATACTCATTAATGAAATAACGGGGTCATCTTTTTAATTGGAAAAAGTTTCATGATTCTTTTATAGTACATAAAACTTAATGCTATATAAAAAACTAAGCTAATTGAATTTATGACTGATCAGAAGAGCATTTTCATTTTATATTGTACATGTGACAGTTTGGAAAATATGGAAACCCTGATCACCATAGACAACAAAGGAGTAATTTGATAGTATTCCATTTGTTTGGATGTACTATGGTTTATCTAGTCATCTGTTCTTGAGTTTATTCTAGATTTTGAATATTGTGGAACATGCTGTAATGAATATCAGAGTATACATATCTTTTTGAAATAGAATGGGGGCCCTTGGGGTAAATATTAAGAAGTGGAATTCGTGAACCATATAGAAACTCCATATTAGAAGTCCATACTGTTTTCCAAAAAAGGTTAAACCAGTTAACATGCCCAACAGCAATGTGTGTGGGATTTTTTCCCCACATCTATGACAATACTCTTTGTTTTAGTTCTTTGTGATGTGTGCCAGTTACATAGTTTGTTTTACTTGCATTTCTTTGATGATTAGTAATATGAACATATTCTTATATCTTTTAAACATCCAATATCTTCAAGAAGTTTTTGTTCATCTCTTTCTTGTTAAGTTATACTAGTGCATTATGTATCTTGGATACTAACTCTTCTTCAGTTTATTCACTCATAATATTGTATTCCAGTTTGTGGAGTAACTTTCTGTCTTGTCACAGTTCTTTCCTGGCACAGAAGCTTCTTATCTTGGTGACATTTTCTGTGTTTATCATTGTTTACACTGTTAGGACCAATGTATAGAACCTATGAAGATTCCTTTAGATTCAATATCATGGATTATTTTGTTTCCATAAATAAAGTTTATGGATTCAGATTCCATTTTGAGTTATATAATTCATTTTTTGTTCACTTATGGTATTAAAAGGTGTTCATGTTCATTTTCTTACATATAGCACACAAGTTCTCCCGCCACCATTTCTTACAGATGTTCTCCTTGCTATATTTTATATTTTATTCTTCTTAGCAAAGGATAAATTGTCCACATACATAATAATCTATATCTGAATGCTAATTTTATTGTGTTGGTCTAAGAATCTATCTTTATCTCAAATGGTTACTAAAAGTTTGGAGAAGCTAATTTAAAACATTAGAGCAGGGCATAATAGCATAGTAAGTAGTGTGTTCGCCTTGCATTTTCCTCATCCAGGACTAACCTGGGTTGATATCTGGCATCCCATATGGTCCCCTGAGCCTGCCAGGAGCAATTCCTGAGCACAGAGCTAGGAGTAACCCCAGAGTTTCTCTTGATGTGGCAAAAACCCCAAAGAAGAAAAACAATTTAAAAAAATACATTAGGGGCCGGTGAGGTGGCGCTAGAGGTAAGGTGTCTGCCTTGCAAGCGCTAGCCAAGGAAGGACCGCAGTTTGATCCCCCGGCGTCCCATATAGTCCCTCCAAGCCAGGGACAATTTCTGAGCACTTAGCCAGGAGTAACCCCTGAGCAACAAATGGGTGTGGCCCAAAAAAAACCAAAAAATAAAAAATAAATAAAATAATACATGAGACCAAAATAAAAATAGCCTTAAAGGTAATTCCAATATTCAGACATAACTAAGTGTTAATAAAGTGATTTTAATCCATTCACTATGAAATATCTAAATTATAACAACATGGGTAATACTTCAGAAACATTTAAACATATATGATAAATTATCAACTACCATACAATGTAGCTATTTTAAGTTAAATCATTGGGCCAAGTAGTTTACTTTTCTATCTCTATCTTAATCCTTCTTCATGTTCATTTATATGTGTTCTCCATTCAAGTCAATGTTAGATAGTGTCTAAATATACTAGCACTTAAAATATTTAGTTTCTCTTACCCAGATAAATTGATTTTGGCAAATGATAATCTTGGCTTAGTATGTGAAATAACCTAATAATGCTTTTCTGGAAAGAATACAAGTTCTTTAAATCTCAACCTTGAAAAGAGATACTTTATACTTCATATGGTAGAATTTGTTTCCACATACCTGGATCCAGAGCATAAAAAATATTGAAGTATTGCAGTTTCTCTCAAAATGAAATGTCAGTTTGCAGAGCATTTAGTTAACATTGTATGTAAAGGTTGACCATGATTTTTTATGTTTCCCAACCATTATCCTGGACCTTGTATATAATCTACTCTGTCCATGCAATAGATAGAACAAGTTAATAATCACTTTATATTATATTTATGGGCCTTGAATTTCATGGGCCTTGAAGCCCAGAAATAGCAGGGAATAGGGCAATGAAATGGACTCATTTCTAACCAAAAGATTAACCTTAGAATATGGCAAACATAAGGTGGTATTTAGAGTGAATTTTTAATTGGGCTATTGAGCCACAGTCCATCTTTGCAGTTGATTGACTGTTGTGTGTTAGACTGTCACTATATTTAAATTTTTATTTCTTCATCTACAAAGAGAAAGCATTGATTTCCCAAGCTCATTATAAACCAAAACATTTTTTCATTGTAAATTGTCAAACTATGTTCAGCAAATTTCTTCCTGTTTTGAAATTTTTATGATACTACCGTAGATCCTTAAAGTATAGAGAAGTTAGTTATCTGATCATTGTCCCACATGTGTGTGGATAAGTACTATGGGGTATTTAAATGGCTTCCAATAGTGCTGGGAAAAAGGGTTTGCCTTCTATGGACACTATCATCATTAATGTGGTGCTAATGTTGGCAATGCTTCCTTCATCTATGTCAGACAGGATGACTCTGACCCCATTTCATTGTCCTTTTTGGACTGTTGCTTTCAGTTAACTAAAATCTAATAAGAGAAGCTCATTTTTACATTGACTGGGTTTCTTTCTGTTTCTTTCTCAGGTGAGTCACTGAAAAGGTTTACAGGATTCTAATACACCAGTATTATATTTTTCATTTAGAATATTACTTTTCATGTTATAACCTTAGAAATAACATACTTTATTAATCTGTTTTATCTTTGGGGAACCATAGGAAAAAATCATTTAAACAGTGTAGACAAGTTTCAGTAGCTTACTTTTGATAGATAATATTCCATGAAAAAAGTAAAAAATTGTTCAAATATCTTGGATATTAAATAACCAAATAATGTGATTCATCTACCAACCCTTAAATCATCACATTCTTTATGTATAAAATGTTCAAAGAGAAGTTCATAATCTAGATAGAAATCTCTCTAGAGAAAGCCTGAAATTTTTCCTATAAGGATTGCAACATTCCATAGCTTTATTACAGGGTTTATAGTTCCAGAATATCATCTCTAATGATGCCTTTGCTCTAAACCATAACTTTAAAATTATTAATTTAAAATTAATTAAATTATATAAATTTAAGTGTCAGTTTGGGAATGATTACAAGGTTAAATTTTATTCCATAAAAATAAGTCAAGTTGCATGGGCTGGAGAGATAGCATGGAGGTAAGGCGTTTGCCTTTCATGCAAGAGGTCATCGGTTCGAATCCCAGCGTCCCATATGGTCCCCCGTGCCTGCCAGGAGCAATTTCTGAGCATGGAGACAGGAGTAACCCCTGAGCACTGCCGGGAGTGACCCAAAAAAAAAACCACAAAAAAAAAAAAATAAGTCAAGTTGCAGATGTTTAAAGGCAAGGATTTTATGGTGTACTTGAATATTTTGTATTATTTTTCTCTATGGAAAAAATAAATCACAGAACACTTGAAAAACTTTTATGCATTAGATACCCCTATAATTATCTCAGAAATTTCAAATATAACTTTGGCTGAATTTTAAAATCTAAAATAAATCCAGAGAAATTGTCTAATTGAAGAGAAAATTAATTTCTTTTTTTTCTTAGTCTTTATAGCAAATTAAAAAACCTTTTTATTTAAGCACTGTGTTACTCATGATAATAGTCTCCATGTCCACTTATGACATGAGCTAATTTCATGAGTTTGAGTAAGAGAGATAGACACAGAATAGTCTCATCTGTGAAAATTAAGAAAAATAAATGACAGTATGGTTATAATACCCAGAGACTATAGAGATGAGGGCCAGAGGGACCTACCAATGATATAAAGCTACCACAAAGAGTGGTGAGTGCAGTCAGAGAAATAACTGCATTAACAACAACTGTGACAATGATAGGGAGAGGAAAAGATAGAAATAGATAACTGTCTCGAAGTCAGGCAGGAGATTGGGGATATGGTAAATGGGGAATATTGGTGGTGGGAAATTTATACTGGTGAAGGGTAGTGGAAATTCAATGACTGAAACCCACCAACTTTGAAATGATTTGTATTCATGGTGCTTATGGAAATAACTACATTAACAACTATCATGACAAACTTAATGAGTGAGAGAAGTAGAATGCCTGTCTCAAATACAGGCAAGGATTGGGAAGGTGTGAAGGGGGACATTGGTGGTGGGAATTTTGCACTGGTGAAGGGGAGGTGTCCTGTATGACTGAAACTCAACTACAATCACGGTGCTTAAATAAACACTTTATATATTAATAAAGATATTTTATAATAAATAAATAAAAAAACAAACAAGTGAGATCCAAAACAGGCACTTTGTATTATATTGATTGATTTACATATGTTAAACCATCCTTGCATTACTGGAATAAAACCTACTTGGTCATAGTGTATGACCTTCTTGATGAGACTTTGGTTCCTATTTGCCAGGATTTTATTGAGTATATTTACATCTGTGTTCATCAGGGACATTGGTCTGTAGTTTTCATTTTCTTTATCTTTTTCTTTTTTTTTCTTTTGTTTGCAGTATCTCTGCCTGGCTCCAAAATCAGAGTGAGAGGAAAGTTTCCTGGCACCACAAAAAGCCTTTGGGATGGGGTAATGAGTATATATGGAGTCAGGTGTTGATCCCATGATGGTATGCTTCAAGGATGGAGAAACCCTGAATCTCTTAGGCCACAGGAATTCCCTTTCTTCCCCAATGCTTACTGTGCCTATGCAAAAAAGAAAGTGGTGGGAAAGCCAAACTCTGCCACTCCAGCACCCCTACTTATTATTGTTTTGTTTTGGTTTGTTAGTTTTTGACTTTATTTTCCTTCTCTTTTTTCTTCCACTTTTCTCTTTCTTTTTCACTCTTGTTGTTATTATTTAGAGATTTGCTTTTATTTTTATTTGCCAGGTTCAATTTTTTCTTTTTTTCCCCCATTTTTCTTTTCTTTCTCTCTCTCTTCTTTCTTCTTTTGGTAGTTGTCACCAAATTTTCTCCCTTTTTTCTTATTCTTTTTATCTCCAATGACAGTGGAATAGATGCTCAGTCTACAACTAGCTGTAAAGTGGAGACCAGTTGCACTATCATTCTGGGGGATAAAGGAGAGAGATATGGGATGCATACTGGGAACAGGGGCGGAGGGAGGACAGCATTGGTGGTGGGAATGCCCCTCATTCATTGTCACTTTGTACCATAAATGATGCAGTGAAAGATTTGTAAAGCATTTTGGTCACAATAAAAAGTAACAACAAACAAACAAAATGGCAGGAGTTCTCTTTCTTCAATTACCTGAAAGAGCCTGAAAAGGATTGGTAGTAGGTTTGAAAGAATTTATTAGTGAATCCATCTAGGCCTGGGCTGTAGTTCTTCTGAAGACTTTTGATTACCATTTTTATTTCCTAAATAGTGATTGGCTTGTATAGATATACTAGATCATTCTGATTCAACCTTGGGAGATTATAAAAGTCCAAGATTTTATCCATTTCTTTTGGGTTTTCATGTTTTGTGGCATAAAGTTTCTCAAAGTAGTCTCTGATTACCCTTTGGATCTCTGTATTGTCTGTAGTGATCTCCTCCTTTTCATTTCTAATCATTTTTTTTTTTTAATTTATCTCTCCCATTCTTTGAGTTTTGTAGTGATTTATTATTCTTGGGTTTTTTTTTTTTAAAGAAATAACTTTTGCTTTTGTTGATCTTTCTGATAGTTTTTTGGATTTTTGCTAGGGCATACCTAAACTTTTAGGGGGGCTCAGCCCACCAGATGTATTCTCAGATTTTCCTGGTATGGAGAACTAATGTAACCCCCATGGGGTTCCTCAAAATGCCCACTGTGGACACCTTTTTCTCCTGTGTGGATGATTAAGGAATTTCTGAAGAGATGCTTGGCATTACATTTTTGGTCATTATTTGGCTTCTCTCCTTTGTAAATATCAGGCAAAATTATGGCCTCTATCAAATAATTAGGCTCAGAAATTCCAGCACCAAAGTTTATTTGAGAACGCCTTTTATGGATAATTGCCAGCCCTAAAAGCAAAGACAATACTTTTTCTCTCTTTTTCAAATATGTCCTTGCAGCTGCATTTTCTGGTAATCAAGGGCATAGCCAGAATGCAGATCTTGGCTATTGAATTTCCTTTAGAAATAGGGAAACTCATTTTTGGGGATTTGGATCCTCCCTTTACTTAACCTCTAAAATAATAGAATCCAGCCCAGAAAGATCTAGTTTCTAGATATTTCCTACTTCCTCTTAATCCTGATTTTGCATTTTAAGTAAGCTTGCAAAGAGTCGCCCTGAGTGTAACCTTCTCTCTTGTAACTTAGAATTTTTACAGTCACAACCATAGCTTAGGTATTGTTACTGTTGTACTATGCTTTGTGATTATAATCATTCTTTACCTCTGGCTAATTTTACCCCTATAAATTCCCCTGCTCAAAAATTTAAACTTATCGCACGCTCGTCAGATATGAGTCCCCATATTTCATGTGTGGTCATCATTTTTTAAATATTTTTCCTTACTCTGGTCTTGGCAACCCACTCTCCCTGAAGTGGATTCACTGAAATCCAACTGGCGCTGCAAGACAGAAGCTGCTTGCAGCTTTGTTGCTTTGTTATTTCCTTCTGTATACCTATTTTGGTTCAGCATAACACACCATATTAATAAAAGGAAAAATAAAAAAACATATGATCATATAAATAGATGCAGAGAAAGCATTCAATAAGGTCCAACACACATTCATGCTAAAAATTCAAAAGATGGGAATGGAAGAATTTTTCTCAATATATTCAAGGCCATCTACCACAAGGCAATGGCAAATATTATTCTCAGTTTGGATAAACTATAAGCCTTTTTCTGAAATCTGGTACAAGACAAGGCATTCCGTTTCACCATTCCTATTCAACATAGTACTAGAAGTATTTTGCATAGCATTTAGACAATAAAAAAATATCAAGGGCATCAAGATAGGAAAGGAAGTAGTCAAACTCTCACTGTTTGCAGATAACATGTTACTGTATTAGAAACCCTAAAGACTCTACCAAAAAGATTCTAGAAACAATAGATTTATATATCAAAGTGGGAGGCTACAAAATTAACTCACAAAAATCAATAGCCTTCTTATACACAAATAATTATTGGGAAGAAATGAACATTAAGAAAGCAATCCCATTCACATTAGTGCCACACAAACTCAAATACATTGAGTTAACTTAACTAAGGAGTTGATGGACCTATACAAAGAAAACTACAAAACACTGCTTCAAGAAATAAAGAGGAAATGAGGAAATGGAAACACATACTTTGTTCATGGATTGAGGTAATTAACATTATTAAAATGGCAATACTCCTCAAACCATTGTACAGATTCAATGCAGTTTGTCTAAGGATACCCATGACATTCTTCAAAGAAGTGGATAAAACACTCCTGAAATTCATTTATAATAAGTGCCCACAAATAGCTAAAACAACCCTAAGGAATAAGAAGATAGGAGGTATCACTATCCCGAAATTAAAATTGTACTACAAAGCGTGGTATAGGAATAAAAACAGACCCTAGGATCAAAGGAATAGACTTGAGTATTCAGAGAATGTTGCCTGAGATATACAATCAATTAATCTTTAATAAAGGGGCAAGAAACGAAAATTAGAACAAGGACAGCATCTTTAACAAGTGGTGTTGGGGGCCGAAGCAATAGCGCAGTGCTAGAGCATTAGCCTTGCACGAATCTGACACAGGTTCAATCCCCGGCGTCCCATATAGTCCCCCAAGCCAGGAGCAATTTATGAGTGCATAGCCAGGAGTAACAGCTGAGCATCACCAGGTGTTACCCCAAAATAAAAAAAATAAAAAAAAAACAAGAAAAAAAAAACAAACAGACAAAAAAAACCCAAAAACACAAGTGGTGCTGGGCCAACTTGTAAGCAACATGCAAAAAAAAAACATGCTAAAAAAGCAAACTCGGAACTCCATCTAATGCCATGTACAAAGGTGATATCCAAATGGATTAAAGACCTTGATATCAGGCCCACAACTATAAGGTATATAGATGAACACCTAGGTAAAACATTCCATAACATTGAGGAAAAGGCCTCTTCAAAGAGGAAACAGCACTGTCCAAACAAGTGAAGCAGAGATAAACAAATGGGTTTATATTAAGCTGAGAATAATATCAAAGAAGATAGTGAATATAATACAAAAGAATACAAAAGCCACCAGAGAATGAAAGAAACTATTCATCTAATACCCATTACACAAGGATCTAATATATAAGAGATACAAGGGACTGACAGAACTTATCAAAATAAAAAAACATGTGACCCCATCAAAAATGCAGAGAGGAAATGAGCAATTTCTCAAAGAAGGAATAAAAATGGCCAAAAGACAGATAAAAAATGCTCCACATCTACTGCAGATGCTAGCGCCTCTAAGCAGGTTCTTCATGGAGTCGGAAACTTTCACGGGGAGAGAGTGGGAACACGAAATGGCGGAAAGATGGAACAATATTGTAGAAATGAATTACCACACACAATGCATGGGGACTTGCATCTAGAAAGACGAAGACAAATTTAGTTTTTGAACTGGGTAACTTTTAAGGGGTAAGCTCTGGAATGCGGGTTGTAATTTTGGAGATCAAAGAAAGTGGGAGATGGTTAGGGAAACAGAATGAAAGGCCATGGCTAAAATTTGCATATTAAAGAACCGATACTGAAGGTGAAAAGAAGTTTTTGTTGTAGGTTAGCTTTCTTTTGGGTAAGCAGGAGAAACCAGGTAATTTTCAGGGAAGTGGAAAGAGAGAGAAATGTTTTAGAGTTTTGGGGAAAACTGAAAATTGCTTTACTCATGAGCTAAGTTTTGGGAAAAAAACATGATCTTGGCGCCAAGGTAGCAGAGATCACAGAGGACTGGTCAGTGGGAAACTTTTGGAGGAATTTGATACTGTGCTTCTTTGTTAGAAAGAAATATTGAGGCCTGATTTCTAATAATGGTTAGAATTAAATAAATAAATTAAAAATAAGGAGAGAGATAGTTACAGCCACGTTTAGAATTATAGCTAAACAATCCACGCGAAGGGTCAACTGATTTGACTGCTCTAAGTGGGCCTTTTTGGCAAATAATTCTTTTTCAGGAGTGCAACACTTCTGATGTGTGCCCTTCCTGAGTGGGGTGTAACACACATCACTAATCATCAGGGAAATACATATCAAAATAAAAATGAGGTACCATCTCATACCACAGAGACTGGCACACATCACAAAGAACAAGCACAACCACTGGTGCCAGTGATGGAGGGAGAAAGGAACTCTCATCTAGTCCAGCCTTTATGAAAAACAATATTGAGGTTTCTCAAAAAACCTGAAATTGAGCTCTCATATGATACAGCTATACCACTCCTAGGAATATACCCTACGAACACAAAAACAACACTAAAATGCTTTCTGCACTCCTATATTTACTTAAGCACTATTTACAATAGTCAAAATCTGGAAACAAACCAGATGTCTGAGAACAGATGAGTGGCTAAAGAAACTGTGAACATACACAATGGAATTCTTTGCAGCAGTCAGAAGAGATGAAGTCATGAAATTTTCCTATACGTGAATGGACATGAAAACTACTATGCTGAGTGAAATAAGTTAGAAGGAGAGAGATAGACACAGTATGGTCTCACTCATTTATGTGTTTAAAGAAAAATAATAAAAGTCACTTTGTAATAATACACAAAGACAATAGAGATGAAGACTGGAAGGACCAATCCGTGGTATGAAGCTTTTCATAAAGAGTGGTGAGTTCAGTTAGAGAAAACTATGCTGACAATTATCATGACAATGGTAGTGATTGATAGAAATAAAATGCATGTCTCTAATAGAGGTACGGGATTGGGCTGGAAATATATGGGGGCATTGGTGGTGGGAATGTTGCACTGGTAAAGGGGGTGATCTTCTTTTTATAACTGAAACCCAACTACAAACATATTATTATTCATGATGCCTAAATAATTATATTAATTTAAAAAGACAGATAAATATGCACTATTATTACAAGGTTGTTCATAGTGCAAATTTTTCAGAGATACAGTTGTTTGCAAATGAATTATGCCATATGATGTACAAAAATATTCAACAATGAACATTGCCTGTCACCATGCAATTTTTTTAAATTGTGATCTATAGAGAAAATAAGAAAAATACTAGCCCAATTCCATTTTCTTAATTATAAATCATTGATATTAGGAATTAGCAAAATGAGAACATCTAATTTAATAAATATTAATAGGAAGGCCCTGAAGAAATAGAGTTGGATAATTTGTATCTCAGATTTAACTCATAATACAAGAAAAAACTGCTGGCCCCTTACTATTCTATCTTTTAGTTTTGAAAAAGTTTTGTTTGTTGTTATTATTTTGTTATTATTACTTAAGGGGTCCCAGGACAATCACTTTTAAAAATATACACATGTGATTTAAAATTTGAAGAAAAAAAAAAGAAATGCATAAGGCAGCACCTTATTTTAATTGATTTAGATACTAGTACCTAGAAAAGTTATGGGAGATAATCAGAATGAAAACTATTAGATAGTTTAGAAACTAAAAAGGTATTTTAGATCTTCTAATTATCAATTCAGTGTCTCATCCCTCTCAGTAGGCAAACTACTTCTACAGTGAAGGTTAGCTCTGGTGCTCAGGCAGGAGTTTCTACATAAAATCAGTTCACTGTCAGTCTTTGCCAGCCTCAGGCAGTAGAAGTCTGTTAAATAGTAGCCTTGAAAGTTTAACTGTTTAATTAAATTTTGTACATTAGAAAAGACTGAACAAGAATACATGAGGTGTTTTGACCTAAGCAAGGCTTAAACCTTTTTGTACAGAGAGTACTGTGACTTTCAGATATATGCCCATCACAGTCCGCTCCATCTCTAGGTACAATTAAAGATTACTTTGTCCTCCAAAGAGAGCAATTTTGTTTTTTTCTCTATATCCACCAGCACAAATCCTGGAAACAAGACTCAGTCGACCACAATATATAATTACTCAGTGGTGCTGCAAAAGGAAATTTCAACACTTTCCTAGTTTAAAAAGCAATGGCATTTTGTAAAGCAAAGGAGACAGATAGACAGACAGAGTTATCACTCAATAACTCACTAAATCTTTCAAACTCTGGTCTCTCTCATAGACTGCAGTTTGAATGAGGCCAAGTGAACTGCAATGTCTAAGCACAAATGATGGTAAAGCAGGTCATTTCTAATCAGGGAAAATAGCTGATGCTTCTCTATGCTCTTTCCTCCTTATGTTGCAATAAAAGCGGGGTCACATGTCAACAGAGAGTCTTAAATGCTTAATCTATGACTCTGTTACAGATTGTAACAACATTACATGCAATGTGTATATAAGGTGACATTTATCTCTTCTATAAATTACTGAGATTTCAGAATTTGTCTTGCTGCAGAAGCTAGTCTATGCTTAAGGAAACTTTTTTTATAAAAATAAATAAGTAAAACAATTTAATTTTACTTAATGTAAAATTTATATATATATATATATAACTGGGAATATCTAGCTAGTACAGTAAATGAGACAATGCTACATATGAAGTAAATTTAATTAAATATCAAATGATATAATGATTTAAGTGTGCAGTACTATTCAGATTTATTATATTTTCTCTCTGATGGGGTCTTTATTGAAAGCTAAACACATGAACATAAGTAAATGACAAGTACATCTTAGACTTAGAGTATATATAAATAAAGAAGTAACATAAATCAGTTTACTGCACAATTCTATCTTTACTAAAATCTATCAGAGGTTCTACAAATCGGTTACTTTGTGTAGCAATGATAACATATTAGACCAAAGCTATTTCACTGGAATTGTGTTTTACATATTTACACATGTATGTCTATTTCTTAGGTTATAGAACATGCTTTTCATTCCAGAGAAAAAGTTGAGTTTTGTATGTAATAAAACTTTTTTGTCTTCTCAAAGTTCTGAATAAACAAACATGGATATGCTCAGTGCTTTTGAAAATAGTCTGAATTAAGTAGATTCCATTCAAATATGGCAATATAGAGCCAAATTTTCCAGTTACAAGAATAGGCAATCAGTTGTTTTATAATATTTAAAATTGTTTTCAAAAAAGTCACTGTTGTTTGTCTTAATTTCTAGTTCTGCTGTAAAAGAAAAATATACATTTAAAAGAAATAAAGGTGTTTGGTCTACTCAATAGGAAAAAGAATATCACGAAGTTTAGAAATGTGTCCCAGGGGCTAGGCATATTTAATGTTTGCATTTTAAAATCTTTGGTTTAATCCCTGGCATAGCATACCCTTAACTCGAGTACTGCTGACTATGTAGCTAATTCTCAAATTATCAAATATTAAAAGTTTAGAGTCAATATTCATTTAAGCAATATTGTAACACAGTAAAAACAATTCTAAGTATTAATTAAGTACAGTTTAGCTACTGTATTTCAAGAGTTGTAATTGTAAAGTCTGCCTTCTTTTGCAATAAATAATATCTGATGTACTTTCTTCTTTGTTTCCTTCTGTTTCCTGCCATTAATTCAAGTAAACTAAAACCACATTTTCAATAAGATTTATAATAATCTCATTTGAAAAAAATTGTCCTGAAAGAGATAAAATGCAAGATATAAGTTCTAAGTCTCTTAGGAAGCGGATGTAGTTCACAACTAAATAAAATTTCTGGATCTGTCAACAGTACTTAATTTTCTTCAAAATTAAAAGTCAAATAACACAGAGATGGTAATTGAAACACGGCTCCAGGACTAATTAAGTTGAGTTGAGACAAGAGTTTCTTCAAATTTTATTTCCTTCAACTCTCAAGAGACTGTCTTTTGATTTTGAAAATGCCAAAAACCAAGTACTTATAACTGTAATTGTTGTTGTACCACTAATGGAGTTAGAACAGAGAAATATTTAAATCTCAGTGAAATATATTAAATTAAATTAAATTAAAATCAGGCTCAAGTACATTTAGAAATGTAATAATTGACAAAGTGAAATTCAAGTCACTAAAAAATATGAAATAATAAAACCCTCAAGTAAGTAACTGATCTACCAATGGAAACACCATCATAGGCATATTTACATGATGCACAAAAATAAAACTGAGCAATTAGAGATCTACCTCCCACATGACAAATGAGAAAAGAACAAAACACAATGCTACTAGAATTTGTAAATATCTTCATCTTCTTCTTCTTTTCTTCTTCTTCTTTTCTTTCTTCTTCTTCTTCTTCTTCTTCTTCTTCTTCTTCTTCTTCTTCTTCTTCTTCTTCTTCTTCTTCCTCCTCCTCCTCCTCCTCCTCCTCCTCCTCCTCCTCCTCCTCCTCCTCCTCCTCCTTCTTCTTCTTCTTCTTCTTCTTCTTTTTGGTTTTTGGGTCACACCCAGCAGCTCTTAGGAGTTACTCCTGGTTCTACATTCAGAATTTGCTCCTGGCAAGCTCAGGGACCATATGGGATGCCAGGATTAGAACCACCATCCAACTGCATGCAAGGCAAATGCTCTACTTCCATGCTATCTCTCCGACCCCTGTAAATATCTTCTTAAAGCAGGAAGATAAATATTGTGTTGCTGTTTCTTTTTTAACTAAATCAAAATTATCTATTGCATCATACATAAAACTATTAGTACATTTTGTTTCCTGAAAAATAACATAAGATCAGAGTAAGTTCAAACAAGGAGAAATGTTTTTATTTTCTATCATTTATAAAAAATTAATAGGCATAAATAACAACCACATATAAAACTCGTACAGATTAAGAAAATAATTACACAAATTTCTAAAGTATAAATTCTTAAACCCCAAATTTCACCAAGTTATAGTAGATAAATATAAAAACTAGGAAAAAGAGGAGAAAATATGATACTTAAATTAAACTGTAGATATAAATTTAATTTCATTCCTATAGTCAGGTATGCTTGTTGAAAGATTTTACTGAGGAAAGTAGAAACTAACTTTTAAGTAAAGCAGCACATTTAGTACCTTGATATTCACTTATAAATGTCATTCCTGGGGGCCAGAGCGATTGCACAGTGGTAGGAGTCTTTCTTGCCTTACAGCCCACTCAGGACTGACCTGAGTTCTATCCCCGGCATCCCATATGGTTCCCTGAGTCTTCCAGGAGTGATATCTGAGCACAGAGGAGAAATAACCCCTGAAAGCCCCCTGGTGTGTCTCAGAAAATAGATAAATAAACAAATAAGCAAATGCCACTACTAATGAAAGACACCAGATTTTTGGGTAGAAATGACTGATTTCTATTTTTAGATAGTTAAAACAAATAGAATGCTTTGTCTGCTATTTTATTAAGCAATACTAAAAAAATTATCAATATCATGTTGATGCAAGTTGTCAAATTTAAAAAGACCCAAGGTTTGTATTTATCTGAAAAGAAAACTTAAAAAAACTAATATTTAGCACTCACTTTTATAATATGTTTTCTTTGGCAGAGAGGGTAAATGCAGCTTTTCATATGTTGTAATATTCTATTCTTTTTGGGGGCACACCCAAAGATGCTCAGAAGTTACTCCTGACTATGTGCTCAGAAATTGCTTCTGGCTTGGGGGACCATATGGGACACTGGGGGATTGAACTGAGATTAGCACATAGCAAGGCAAACTCCCTACCGCTTGCTCCACAGCTCAGACCCATAATGTTCCATTCTTACCTGAATGCTTATTGCATGAATGTTTCAAGTTTCTTAATGTTTATTGAGCTCTCTTTTACTTGATTTATAAAGTAAAGAAAAATATCCATGAGTTCCAGTAGAGAATAACAAAATTAAGTAGGGAAAGAAAGGTAAAAAAAAACTTTTATTTTCTAAAAAATAATGTCATCCCAAGAAATTAAAGATATGGTAAAATTGCCATTGCCAAACAATTCTAATTTTGATTTAGGCAAGAACATAAAAATATGTTAAATTACTAAGTAAAAAATTCTTTTGGATGAAATTATTCGCACAAGCTTTATAAATCACCTCACATATTATTTATTATTTAACAAAAAATGGTAAATTTGCCTCTATAAGATGAATATGTAGACCTTAGCTCTTGGGTTTCTATATATACTTTGTTGTTTGTTTGGGGGGGGGGGGTCCACACCTGGTGATGCTCAGAAGTAACTCCTGGCTATTCGCTTAGAAAATGCTCCTGGCTTGGAGGACATATGAGACATCAGGAATTGAATTGAGGCCTGTCCTGGGTCAGCCACATGCAAGACAAACGCCCTACCGCTTTGCGATCGCTCTGGCCCCAAGTTTCTATATAAACTTTAAGTTCATATGTATTGGAGAAAAAAATCTTGTTGGTGGTTCTTATTGTTTAATATATATAGTCACTGAAAGTTTTTGTTTTCATTATAGATTGCAGTATTCACCCCCAGAGGCTTAACAAGTAAAACTGCAAGGAGTTGACAGGATAAAAACTAATTTTTTATGATATTTTGATTTGAAATTTATAGATCAAGTTTAATATCCATGTCCATGAGATATTCTCATGACTATTTACCAGATGAGAAGTTCTGTATTGGAGACTACAATGAAGCCCTGAGAACTTTCGATTGAAATTTTAGGAAAAGAAAAAGACAACCTCAGTTAAACAAACAAAAATAAATGTTAACTCCTATTTAAAGTAAATAGGTAGGTATTTCTATAAATCACTACCTCATTGATTATTTAAATGTTTAAATTTATTTTCAGTTTAGAAAATTCATTTGTTCATACAATGCAAAATTTCTTACACAATCATAAAATTAGTTGTTAATGCAAAGAATATGTACTCTAAAAGAATCCTGCAAGAAAAAGAAAAAAGAAACACTTCTCCCCTATTAAAATGAGAGAAAAATATGAAGAGTATTAATAAGAGTTTGATTACATCTAGGTTTATAACATCTAGCTGGAAAAGCAATTTTTCTCTAAATGTAAATTTTCATTGACTTATTTCTGTTTTGACATTTCTTCAGTCTTAAGCATATGGTCCCCAAAGAATATGCATTACAGATAATTAAATTGGTTCTTTACGTGTATATATTCTTACCTAAAATACAGATTTAGGAAAAAAATTGCAGATTTACAAAACAGTAGATGCTGATTATAAAAAAAAGTTAACTAAAAGTCAAAAACTCAGAAATACTTCTCTATCATATATAAGTTTTAAATACCTATCTCTGGAATAGTTCTATTTATTTTAAAAACAGTTATAGTCATAGCTATCATTTTCCTGGTGTTCACATTAAGCCCAAGTATTTTATACTTACTATTTCTTCACAAAATGATATATCTTCAATTTATCTTCACAAAAGTGCTTGGAAGGATATCTTAATTTCTACTTCTGTGATGAGGAAATTTAAGTTGAGATATAAAAGTTTCCAAGTTAGTCTATAAACTAGTAAGACCGGAATTAATATTTTAATCCACATATGTCAGACTTCCAAGGTCATTATTGCCCATATGAGTTTTTATGTTCAATATTATTTTATAGATTTTTCTGATAAAAAATTTTTATGCACAAATATATTTTACATAAACCTATAAATAATTTGAAGCACTTCATATTATGGAGAAATAGACATTAATTGATGAAATAGATTAGAAACTGAAAAGATTTTTCTAAAGAAAAATATCTTATGAAAAGGGAAGCAGTTCTAATGTAAACCATGATGATGTAAAACTAAACAGAAGCTTTTTTAAATCAATTATTTTTGCTTTTATTTTTTTGACTGACATTAAGTCATTGGAGATGCCCCTGAAATCAATATCATATAAAGTTAAGTCTATGTTTTCCTCAATATAATATTTGGATTTGGGTATAATGTTGACTTTTAATTCATTCTAAATTCCTTTTGTTTATAATATAGAATAGCCATTCACATGCATTTTTATACAGCTAACCAAATTTAGAGGCCTCCTATTTCAAGAGTAGTATTTAAAGGCATGTGAGTTCAGCTCAAATAGGAAAATACCTAGAGTATTAACATTTATAAAGTTGGTACTCAATATATACTATTTGTTAGAAATATTGAAGGAAGAAAATTGAGGATTCTATAGTGAAGTTTAAATTCCTAGATTAACCCATTGTGTGTGAAACCTAAAAGTTGTGAGCAATAATTGCCAATATTATGGTTGGGAACATGAGATATCAGTTTGTCTTAGTTCTCAGAAAACATCAATATTTTGCACTATTATTTCTGGGTCTTTCAATTTTTTTACACTTTTTGATCTGAGCATTTATGACATGATTTAATGATCATTTTTGATACTGAGGAATATTACAAGAGGAATTCAGATATCAGTTGCTTCTTTTCTCCATGTGGCAGTAATTTAATTTGATTGGATGAGTGCCTAGCCAAGGGAATTACAAACATGTTATCACACATTAAGTTTAAATTATATCTGATTCATTATTTATGTAGGCAGTCAAAATATTTTTCATATAAAGTTGGAAAGAAAGAAGAGAGATTTCATTTAAAGGACACAATTTAGGAAAGACTGATTGTGCTATTTTATGTTTATATGAACCAGTTTCAGTGAAAAAAAATCTTACAGATATTATATGCCTGAATAGCTCAGTGAAAAATATGCAATGCTTGCACTTTTCCTGATTTCAGTAAAATATTTTAAACCCTAAATTTTCAGCATCTGTGAAACAGTACAATGTGATTTTTATTTTTATTTTGTAGTTTTCATAGCACTGATCAAAATAGGTCTCTGACAAGTTTACCATTAAAAAAATCACTGATAAGATGAAAAATATAACATCATGAATATGATATTTTTATACACAGTTGTCCTTAATTGTAGGTATTACATCTGTGCTTGATTTTTCTATTTTCTTTTTTGGGATGTGGGGTTTAGGCCAAACTGGAGATGTTCAGAGTTATTTTATAAGGTTATAAGGTTCAGGGCATTTTATAAGGTATAAGGGATTAATCCAGGTTGACCACATACAAGGTAAGATCCCTACTGAGTATATTTTTTATAAGTACTAGAGGAATATCACAAGGATTAGAATGATAGTAACTAACTATTAAAAATAAAGTTAATAATATCTTACATCGTTAAACATTAACTAGGTATTAATAGAGACTTGCTAAATATACACATTTGCTCGCAGCAACTGTATGAGGTTGTACCATTATAGCAGTATAGTATCATAGCACTGTAGTACTATTATATTATTATATCATCAGAGCACCAGAGCAACTATATGAGGTATGCACTATTATTGTCTTGGTTTTACAAAAATGTATGGATATGTTTGTATTTCTTGAGAACATAACATAGAATTTTATTCCTGAGTATCTGGTTTGTCCTATAATCCTAATGACCATATACAATTTTTATTACATTTTCCTTATTGTGTTATATTCCACTGTGCTATATTATGCCACTCTATCGCAAATTAATTTTTTTCTTCACAACTTGTTAATTTATTTACATTCCTGTTTAATCTGGTGCTAACAATATAACTAGAATAAAATTACTATGAAATTAAAATGATAAGTTAGCTGTGCAGGATATTGAACTATAAACATTATTGCCCTTATTTTTGTGTATTCTTCACTTGCTATAAATTTCTCTAGTACTTGACATATTCTAACTATTAAGACAAGAGTTATAGAGGCAGCCAAAACATATAAGATCTGTGTATACAGACAGCCAAGAATAATGATATATATAAAAAAGAAAACAATAAAACCCAAAAATCCCAAACATAAATTTTAGTGTTAAGAGGAGAATAATAAGTTGATAGATGGCAAGGAATTTTTAATAACATATGAGGAAAAGTCTTTTATGTAACATAAATAAAGTAATAGAGATAAAACTACTTCAGGTCAAACTAACCTGATCTGGAAAGAGTGTTCTAGGCAGATGTAATAGTGAATAGAAATAAAGGTAGAAGACATTTATAGGTAGAGAACTTACAGGTAGAGAATTACAGGCATTTACAGGTAGAGAACATTGAACTACAGTAAGACAAGTCTTACTCTTAAGAGGTTGAATAGATATGCAGACTAGTTTGGTCTCTTGACCCCCTACAATAGATGGAACTCTAATTCATATAAATGGATGCCTCCATTTATGGTCATTACAAATATATAAAAGGCAGTGATTTTAATAAAAGTATATTAGCTCTATTTTTCTTCTTTTTTCATATTATACAATTTTTATTTTAGCACCATGATTACAAGCATGTTGGTAGTTGGGTTTCAGTCAAAAACAGAATACCCCCTTCATTGAACAAACTAGTTTGCCTGGAGCCTAGAGTTGGTCTTATGCCAGGAAACTTCAGGAATAGGGTCTCCTTGTATTTAGGCCAAGGCTTTTCCTTTTCATGTCCCCCATATTTTGGTGGGCCTATGCAAACTATATTTGCCACTCTAACACCGTTTTTACTGTGCTTCTTTGACTCTAAACCTTAAAAAAAATACCACTGAAACTTTTGATGTTAACTTAAACAAATATATGTTGAATCAAATAATTAATAATGGTGGTGGATGGTGAAGGATGGAGGTGGATTTCTCTCTGCCACCCCAGGCCACGTGGCTCCACAACCCCCATCCAGCCGGCGGGTCCCAGGCCCAGGTGAACGGCGGAATCAGACTCATCCAGAGACAGGCATCAAAAAGCATCAGCTTTATTCATCCCTATTCACCACATGTGTGTGGCCTATCTTATAACCTTTCAAGCATTGCTATTCTTAGCCCTGCATCTTAACTCCTTTTAGCCATCTTCCTTTGACCTCCATCCTGGTCAAAGACCAAAAGAGGCAAAGACTCAAAAGCCAGAGAGCCCAGCAGGGCAGAACCCTAATCCCCTGGCTCAAGGGTTTATCTACCTATTCCAAGACCCCTCCCAGGAATGGGCGGGGTCTTGCAGGTAAGGTCACACCTAATATTCAGTTCCCAAGACCCCTCCCAGAAATGGGCGGGTCTCAGATAGGTACACCTAAATCCAGGGTGGAGTTACAAATATACATGTGATTGAAAATGTAAAAAAAAAATACTATGCCTTCAATGTTTAAGGGGTCACATAAATTTCATGGCCTTATATTGCTTTGTGTACTGCTAAGAAAAGTTATAATGTGCTACAATCTGGGGACTTGTGGACAAATATTTGTACATGAATTCTGTTTTATTTTTCTTAATGTTCTTTGTAAGTTCAAAATTTAGCCGTCAGCAAGGGGATTTCTTCTGAAAACTCTGTTTATGGGTTATTGTCCTCCCTCTTTAACTTTACCTTGTCCTCTTTCTTTGCATCATTGTTCTCATAATTAAAAATTAAAATTAAAAATTAAAAAAAAATACCCCCCTTCACCAGTGCAACATTCCCACAACCTATGTCCTTCCCACTTCTTAAAGAATTAATATATCAAATGACTTAGTTAGGTAAATTATTCATAACTATAATATAAATGCAACATTTTAAATTATCTTAACCCAAATTATGATCAGTTTAGTATTTTTTCAAATAGTGAGTAAGATGCTATAGAATTTTTTGTTTTGGGGCCACACCCAGTGGTGCTCAGGGGTTACTCCTGGTTCTGCACTCAGAAATCGCTCTTGGCAGGCTCAGAGGACCATATGAGATGTCACAGATTGAATCTGGGTCCATCCTGGTCGGCCAGTTGCAAGGCAAAAGCCCTACCACTATGCTATTGCTCAGGTCCCGCTATAGAAATTTCAAGATAAACTATTTTAAGTTAACAGAACTTTTAGGATTCCCAAGACAGTTTTACTTAAATCAGTCCTGAAGTAGTGAAGGGTTAATCCTGGCTGTGCATTCAGGTATCACTCTTAATGAGGTCAGGGTATAGCACCTGGGGATCCAGAAGTTGATCTAGGTTGTTTTTATGCAAGACAAGTACCTTATCTACTGTGGTACTATCTCCTCATGCCTTAGGAATGTCCAAATTTTGATAAGTATTTAAATAAAGCAGCTGTCCAAAAATAGAGTGCTTAAACACTTTTTGAAATCTCTATATAAATAATTCTTTGGTAACAAATAAAATAATTTTTACAATAATTTGTAAGTATTATAAGGGCTATTTAAGTAGGCATACTCTTTTTACGCAATTTACTCATAACAATTATCACCTTTTAAAATTTATAATTTTCTTGTTCATTATAAAAATATTACAATATGGGGCTGGAGAGATAGTACAGCGGTGTTGGCCTTGCAAGCAGAAGATCCAGGACCTTAGGTGGTTGGTTCGAATCCCAGTGTCCCATATGGTCCCCCATGCCTGCCAGGAGCTATTTCTGAGCAGATAGCCAGGAGTAAACCCTGAGCGCCGCCAGGTGTGGCCCAAAAAACAAAAAACAAAAAAATATTACAATATATTACCAAATACAAATATATAAGCAAAATAAACATATAAATTCTTCACTATAGCCAGTGGATTTACACTCTTCTATATTATCAGTGTATTTACACTATTTTGAAATGTTTCCTATTATACTTCACAATATTAGAGAAACAAAGTTAAACAAATCAGCTTTCCAAGATCCCAGGCTGTCAATTCTAGCCAGAGAATCTCCACTAAAATGAATAGAAATAGTGGATCTGTGGTAACTCACTTTTCATTTCATGTCAACACAATTTGAACAAAGGAGCATGAACACTCTTGGCAGGCTGGATTGATTCTCAAAAGGATTGACCAATGCAACATTCCCATTGACATTGTTATGATAGTTCTCAGTGTAGTTCTTTTTCTAACTGCACTCACCAGTCTTTTTGGTGAATATCCAGCTCTCACCTCTGGGAATTATTTCAATAATGTCTTTTGTTTTTCTTAAATCCCAACGATGAGTGAGACGATTGAAGCAAGAGTGCTGACGAAAGGACAGAGATCTTGAGAATACTCTTTAAGTTTAACCTTAGGTCATTTTGTTTATGAGAGTCAAATATTCTGATGAGTATAAAAAGAAGATTTGAGGAAGAATCAGATAAAGTCTTGTGAAATAAAATAAATCTTTATATAAGGATGGTGTTAAATAAAAATAAAAATATCCAAAAATTGGATGAGGCCCTTCCAGGCACCATGTTTCTTTTTTTCAATTAATATCTTTATTTAAACACCTTGATTAAAATATGGTTGTGGTTGGGTTTTAGTCCTGTAAAGAACACCCCCCCTTCACCAGTGCAACATTCCCATTCCCAATGTCCCAAATCTCCCTCCTCCCCACCCCATTCTCGCCTGTACTCTAGA
This sequence comes from Suncus etruscus, assembly GCF_024139225.1. Lineage (NCBI taxonomy): Eukaryota > Metazoa > Chordata > Mammalia > Eulipotyphla > Soricidae > Suncus > Suncus etruscus. The sequence goes on along the minus strand of NC_064856.1, from coordinate 75,961,261 downwards.
CAGGCTTTCTATTTCCCTCATTCATTCTCACTGTTAGGATAGTTCTCAATATAGTTATTTTTCTAACTGTTTTGTGGTGAGCTTCATGTAGTAAACTGGAACTTTCGGCCCTCATCTCCTTTGTCTCTGTCTTCTTATTGCAAGAAGGTCTTTTCTTTTTGTTTTGTTGGGATCATACCTGGCAGCTCTCAGGGGCTACTCCTGGCTCTATGCTCAGAAATCACCCTCACCAGGCTTAGGTGACCATATGAGATGCCGGGATTCAAACCACCATCCTTCAGCATGCAAAGCAAATGCCCTACTTGCTATCTTTGCTATGCTATCTCTCTGGCCCCTGTCTTTTATTTTTCTTAAAACCCATAGATGAGTGAGACTATTCTGTGTCTATCTCTCTCCTTCTGACTTATTTCACTCAGCATAAGAGATTCCATGTACATCCATGTATAGGAAAATTTCATGACTTCATCTATTCTGAGGGCTGCATAATATTTAATTGTGTATATGTACCAGTTTCTTTAGTCATTCATCTGTTAAAGGGCATCTTGGTTGTTCCCAGAGTCTGGCTATTGTAAATAGTGCTGCAATAAATATAGGTGTGAGGAAGGGATTTTGTATTGTATTTTTGTGTTTCTAAGGTATATCCCTAGGAGTGTTATAGCTGGATCAAATGGGAGCTCAATTTCCAGTTTTTGGAGGAATCTCCATATTGCTTTCCATAAAGGCTGAACTAGACAGCATTCCCACAAACAGTGGATAAGAGTTCTGTTCTCTCCACATCCCTGCCAGCACTGCTTGTTCTCATTCTTTGTGCTGTGTACCAATCTCTGTGGTGTGAGATGGTACCTGATAGTTGTTTTGATTTGCATCTCCCTGATAATTAGTGATGTGAAACATTTTTTTCATGTGCCTTTTGGTCATTTGTATTTCTTTTTTGTCAAAGTGTCTGTCCATTTTTTCTCCCCATTTTTTGATGGGATTAGATGTTTTCTTCTTGTAAAGTTCTCTCAGTGCCTTGTATATTTTGGATATTAGCCCCTTCTCTGATAGTTATTGGTGAATAGTTTCTCCTACTCAGTGGATGAGTCTTGTATCCTGGATACTGTTTCCTTTGAAGGAATAGTGTTTCTAACTCCTTAGGCTAGGCGACAGGTCTGATGAATCACGGTAGTGACAGAGAAATAATACCAAGCAGTCAGAAAAGATATTCATTGGAGTCAGGTCTCTCTTTCATGTGCTGGTTATATTGAGTGTCTCTCTCCCCAGACCCAAGCTAGACTCCTTTCTTTATTCAAACCAAACCCCAACCCCAGGTTGGGAAAGTCAAGTCAAACAAAAGCAACTATGCAGTGGGTTTTTACATCTCAATGGAAGAGGTTAGGAAAAAGGAACTTGGGTTTGAGTTCCCTTACAGGATGGTATTAATGGATCATTTTATAAACTAATGAAATTAGAAATTAGAGGGTCTCAATATAGAACTGAGGAATGAAAATACTCCTTAGATTACTGTTTTTAAATTTATTTTGTAAACTATTTTATGACTGTACTAATTTGTCTGTATTGATAAATGCGCTTTATTGAAACCCTCCACCCCTTAGTTCTGTCTACTTTCATTAGTTCAATACTCTTTATGATAGAGAGAGAGGGGTGCCTGTTTCCACACACAATCTAATCTAATAGTAAAGTTAATCAGTGCTGCTGCAAACTTGCTTCCAAGACTTTACTCATTTAAAAATCTAGGTGGTGTCACATTTTTTGGAAAATGGAAGTCTTTTTGATAATTAACTTACCTGTTCCATTTAATTTTTACTTCAGGAGGATCTACCTTTCTTTTAGGACATGATCCCAGAAGTAAACAAAGTTGTTCTGAAACTTTAAAAGATTGATGCCGAAAACAAATAGTCAAATAGTCATCTTGGCTTTGCTTTAGGAAATATAAAAAGTAAGAATGTGTATAATTATTTACTAATTCTTTATTCCCTATAAATTAATATTTCAATATTAACAGATAGATACATAGATGTTTTAATATACTATATACAGATATATTAACTATTGATTATTCAACCACTTTAAATACTGAGTAGGTTTAAGTTGCACATGCCTTTTTTAAATTATCCCTAATATAATTAAGTTGTGATGCAAATTTGAATATCCTGAAATTAAGTAGTTCTAAATTTATAATATACACCTAGGAAGTGTTGCCTATGAAGGATCAATGATTTCTAGATCAGAGATTAGAACACTCTGCCAGTGCTAAAAAACCAAGAATCATACACAATATAGAGAGTGATGATTTATAATGGATTAACAAAAAAGAAAATTGAAGCTGAAGTCTAGGCTAAGATTCAAAGAGACAATTTTATTTTAAAAGAAGAAAAGCAGTGTTGGTTATATACACTGAAATATGAAAAGAGCCTTCTCAGAACTGAGAAACTCTTTGCAGCATTTATGTCATGTTTTGGATTTGGCAAAGATTCTTTGCATCCATTTTCATATTTTATATTCACAAAGGGATTCAATATATGTTAATATACTGAGTTAGCAATGCAGGGCTTACTAAAGTCAATGGTTTAAAGTACTCATTTCAGGTCACAAAATATAACTGTAAGATTATGCTCATATAACTCAAATCTTCACATACTGTTGATAAAGCATGTTATGCTTAGCAAACATTTAAGACAAAGAATTTAAGACTGAGGGCAGTTAATGCCAGTTAGTTTGACTCGTAAGAAAACATAGGGAAATTACCACCTAAAATGAACATGTTGTAGTTAATATCAAAACAGAAAATTTTCCTTTATCTAAGATATAAAAGATAAAATTACTGCTGTGTAAAAATAAAATTGTAATCAATCAATCAAGGTTTTATTAAAAAAAATCGTTTTGGTGCCAGATGACTGCATCTTGGAAAGACTAGATTTTGTATTCTTCTTCTTACTTGATAAAAAATCATGTGGTTATCATTTGTGTGTGTGTATGTAAGTGAGTGAGTGTGTGTATGGGGCTAGGGGACACATATAACTGTGTTTAGTGCTTATTCCTTCAGTGTGTAGGTGCTTACACCTGTCTTTGCTCAGAGATTACTCCTGCTCAGGAGACTATATATATTGCCTGAGCTTGAATGGAGGTACATTTATGAAAGGTCAATATATACTAACAACTCTCTGTGCATTATATTCTAAAATTTATTTTAATTTTTAAAGATATTTGAATCAATAAATCTTGAAAAATTCACTACTACATTTCTCTTCAGTTTTTATTTTATTTTTATTGTCTTAACTGCAAATTACTACTTCACCCAAGAATATTTACTTCCCAAGGTGGTTTGCAATGAATTATGGAAGTTTCCATTTTTTTCAACTTGGGTAATTCTGACAGTGACGGATCACCACATTTCAGAGCTCTCTGGTGTGTTAACTTTGTCATTAAAGCTTCATCATGCACAGCTGCTCTACTTGAAGCTGTTCAATCATGTTTCCTACCCTTCTATTCCATGGATACTGATATCAAGGGGATATCTTAATAACAATTTATAAATATGCTAAGTGTTTCTCATCTAGTATTTTTGCACTTCTTATTTCAGACTTGTGACAACTAATATGGAAAAAGGGATGACAAAGCAGAACATAATGTCAGGTTTTAAGGTTAGATATCTTCACTGCCAATTCATATTGGTACTGGATATTCCTTTTATTTACTTTATAGAATAAAGTCAGTCACTAGCAACTTGTGGCAATTTAGAGTTAGGAGTTTCATTGAGGGTAAACTATATTATATCTTCATATAAAGAACAGATAAGATTTAGTGTGTTTTGTGCTCATTTCAGGATACCTATGGCGTTGTGGATGAACCAGCCCTGTGCTTCTTATTGTGAACATCAAGTATCTCTCAGAAGTAATCGTCAGGAAATTTTAAGAGGCCAATATTTATTTATTTATTTATTCATTTATTTAGTTAGTTTGGTTTTGGAGCCATACCCAGTGATGCTCAGGGCTTACTGCTGGCTATATGCTCCGAAATTGCTCCTGGCTTGGTGGACCACATGGGATGCCAGGGGATTGAACTGGGATCCATCCTAGGTTAGTGTGTGCAAGGCTGCAATGCTGACACCCTACCACTTACAGTCACCACCGCTCCTGCCTGAGGCCAAAAATTTTGTTACTTATAAGACATGACATTATACTTTATAATTGGAAGTTACACAGTGATTCTCCCAAAAGACACAGGACTTAGTATTCTACTTCAGAATATAATAGTGAGAGTAGAAAAGTAGAGTTCCATATAAAATTTTAGTTTAGTTATTTTTTTGATTTTTGGGGTCATGCCAGCAGCATTGTGGTGTTACTCCTGGCTTTGAGCTTAGGGATTACTCCTGGCAGATTCAGAGACCATATGTGAATGCTGGAGTTTGAACCTAGATTGGTCCCTGATCAGCTGTTCTCAAGGTAAATTCTCTACCACTGTGCTATAGCTTCAGCCCCTCCCTGTTGAATTTTAAAGCACCTAAATGGAAATTTAAAAAGATAAGATGGGAGTTTAAAAAAATCAGTGGCTGATTATAGAAATTAATGTAGTTTCAGAGGAGGGAGCACTAGTCCTGTGTAGCAAGTTGTCTGAGTAGTATCATGTTTCTTAGAGGTAACCATCTTTATACAGGATGTTACCTGAAGTAGATATAATTTATGTCTGTTACTTTCATTACCAAAAAAACCAAAACCTCAGAATTTATACTGCAGTAGGTCATAGAAACTATAAAGACCTCTGTATTACATTTAACTTTTCTAACACAATGAATTAAATTAGTTGAAATTTTACAAAAGCCTGGATACAAAATGTCCCCTCTGCTAAGTCAAGATGCAAATCACATTATTTTTCTAGTCATATTCATGTTCAAACAGCTGAGCTGTTGAAATGACACCTTTATCATTTCTTGAACTAAGTTGTTTACATGCATATTTAAGTATTCCCAGAAGATGGCAGTAGTATGCATTCAAGACATCTATGTTTCTCACTTTAGGAACAGTTGGACAAAGAAATCTTCAGGAGAATGTACCCTGACTAACTCTAGAGGGGAACACTAGTTAAGGCAAATAAGGAGGGAGTCAGCAGCTTAACTCTTAAGGTGCCACTGCATGCCCCATAATCCTATATGTCTTCTTTGCCCAATGGCTAGAGAGGAAGAGGCATTCAAGACCACCCTGTAAGGAATACAAAGTTTGGGCATGTGCCTCTTACCTATCCCTGAAGGGGCCACCAAGGTCCCCTCCCTTTACCTAGACTATTGCAATGAGACTACAGAGGCCACTGTGGTTGCATGGGGAAATAATCCCCATCAAGGCTAATTGAGCCATGGCTTTGTGTACAGGAACTGACACCTTATATGTCTGCCACTGTTTTTGCACACCTAGATTATTTTTACATCATCAGTAATTCTCCCATACCAGGTGTCATGTCTGGCAGGAGAGGGTGGGTGAGAACAAGATAAACTCTCCCATCAAGTGGATGCTGATCAGAAAGTTAGCTGAAGTTGTTTTCCAGAGCAGGTGGAGACTAGACCTAGGCTCTGATGGAATAATGTATCTATGCTAACAAGTCAGAAGATTCAGTCATGAGACCCTGCAACAGGTGAAGGCTTGTTAGCAGGAATGAAGAAAGCAACAGAAAGATTTTGCCACCTGCTATAAATAGTGGTTCAATATCACCCTATAAAAACCTCCCTGATTAAGATGTTTGTGCTAAGGTCCCAGTCTGTGCCCACAAGCAGGGACAAGGATAAGGAGCCTAAAGGAGAGTCAAAGATTTGACTCAGGTCCATAAGAAAAGGAGGGAATATTGGGACCTGAATTCTGAATAAGGAGGGAAGCCATTTTGTAAAAGCCACATGGCTGGCTTCTTAGGTTCTGAGCAGGGAGAAACACCATTTTGTAAGGGCCGCATGGTGTGGGCTATATGCTGGAGCTTCAGAAGCCTATTTCCATAGATCCTGCCTCAGTCTACTTGGCTATACCAAATAGCCTATCAGGGAAGGACAAGGGAGCAGTAGGAAGATACCCCTAGACAAGAGCCAATTATTTTAAGGATCATCAGAAAGCTGGAACCTCCCTATATCCCTTCCCTATAGAATCCTCATCATGACCTTGGGAGGGCCTCATCTTCTTCAGGGAATAGCCCGTGGCTGGCCAGGCTGGGAAATCTTGTTGGCAGATGGATCTTTATCAAACTTAAAAAAAAAAAAATACATTTTCAAAATAGGTGATTGAGCATAGTCATAGAAATGGTAAATGAAAAGTAAAGTAAATTATTAATTAAATTATAACAAAGCTTTGATAATATGCATGTCATGATTTTAAGTTTTATATGAATTTTATAATACTGTAATAAAGTATATGTCATAAATTTTATTTAAAAAGATATTTTACAAATATGAATTAATTAATTAATATGAATTAGCATTTATAAAAATGTAACATGTCATTTGGCCTATGCAATTTAAGGATGATTTTATCTAGTTAAGAATTTGAAAAGAAGATTGAAATCTTGTAACAATATTGTGATTTTATCCTATGACAATATGAGGATAAAGGCTTAAGTAATACTTTCTCAGATTATACTAAGATAATAAAAATAAAAACTGCTTCTGAGTTTCTTTACACAAGAAGTGAGGATAATTACAGCACTTATAGTTTTTAATTTTTTATTTACTTGTTTAAATCCATCCATTAGTTTCTATTGATATGTGTGTTATATATATATGTGTGTGTGTGTGTGTGTGTGTGTGTGTGTGTGTGTGTGTGTGTGTGTGTGTGTGTGTGTGTAAGGCCCACCCTGAGATGCTCAAGAGTTATTTTTGGTTCTGTGTGTAGGATTCACTCCTGGCAATTTGATAATGATGATACTTGTGGGTCCATATGTGGTGCTGAAGAGCAACCCCCATAGCTACATGCAAGGCAAGGGTCAAACCTATCTCTCAATACCTTCTATTAATTTATGGAGTGACTAGCATTTTTTTACAGAATCACCACTATTATGATTCAGAAGTCTCTACTAAGGGTCACAAAGATGGCACACAGAGCTAACTGTGGAAAAGATGATAGAAGTTAAGAATTGAAGTTAAAATTAGGATGGATGTTTAATTCAGGCAATTAGTAAGGTTAGGACTAGACATTATTTTATCATACTATTTTTATCATACTTCATCAAAAGACATATATAATTTCAAATTTCAAATTACCTAAACATTAATAAACTATTAGTTGGTCAAAGAGCAAAGTTCCTTATCTTTTGTTTTTCATCTTTCAGTCAATGAATTCATGAGCTAAATTAAATAGCTCTTATAAAAAGTACTGTTATTAGAAAGAATCACATCACATGTAGGAGCCTAATAGTCATTTATCACATATTCTCTACTTTCTTTTAGCACTATTTCTCTAGTACTAACTACTTATTACTTGTACACTGTCTTCATCATGGGTAAGATCCTTAGCTGTAGTGAAATTACAGTGTAACTTTTTATAACTACATTGCCAGTCTCATGTCCTGTGTAAAATATTCCTTACATGAAATCTATGGATCAAATATAACTAACATTATAACTAATATAACTTTCAGTTTCTTACAGCATTTATAACTCCTATAATAGTTCTTTTATTTTCTCTAATAGAAATAATTAGATAAAAGTATAAAAAAAAAGAAGTTAGAGACTCATATTGAGATCAACAACCAGGCTCTGAAAAGTAGGCAAGTATAGGACATGGAGACACCCCAGAGTCTGGGCTAATATTCCTGTTAATTTTTTCTCTGATTGCCATTTTAATTCTGGGGAGGAAAAAGAAGGCTAATGGTAAACTGTATAAATAGTAAGTTTTATTTTACTTTACTTTAATTAGCACACTCATTATAAATCATTCTTAGCTGTCAAATATCGTTTGTCAGGCCAAAAACCACTTAGGAGTCCTTCTCTATGGTCTTCCTTACTGACAAGGTGAAAGAAAGAATCTATTGCAGCATTCATTAATAGAGACATAATTCCATGCACACTAATTACTTGCTCCCAATGAGCACAGCTAGAGTCAATATGCTGTGCATTCATTTCAGATGATATAAACTTGGCTACTTTGTGCAGTATCTGCTGTCCGTGGTGTTACATATGTACTGCTAAGGTGTTCAAGGGCCTGCTTCCACGATAGCATTTTCACCATCACCTGCCAACAGAAGAAATCCTGATATCTAACCTTAACCCTAACCTTAATCCTAACTATCTAAACACTATCCGTAATTTAATTGAGACAAAACCAAAATATTGTCATGTTCTTTGGAGCTGGAATCATAGTAAAGCAGGAATAGTGTTTGCCTTGCACGAGGACAATCTGCTTTAATCGCTGGCATCCTGTATGGTCCCCCAAGCACCACCAGGAGTAATTCCTGAGTGCAGAGCCAGAAGCAGCTTCTTATCATCACTGGGTATGGCCCTACCACCTTTTTGTTGTTGTTGTTCTACCCTTAATAATTATGCAAAAGTAAATAGCAACCATTGTTGGAGCTCAGGCAAGAAAGAGTCCAAGCATTTGTTTATGGTCATCCTTAAATGCTCCAGAAACTGAGGCATTAGCTGTAGAGACACCTGCCTGGATGACATTGGGCCCAGCACACATCCCTTTTGGGAACTTATCATTTTAATATGATTACTACAATGACACTGAACTGCAGAAAAATATTTTTGGTTTTCTTATACCAGTATATGGCTTCCATCTCCTAGTACCAAGTAAACATCTTTAGTTTTGTTTCTCTTATTTTAACTTTTTCCCCCAAACATGTTTGACCCTTATGAGTAACTACCCTTGTTTTAGTCATGTCAACGTGTTATGTAAACGAGACAAATGGAATAGAATACAAAAAGGAGAATGAGCCCTAACATAGCTGTATTGACTAGTAGGAAACAGTACAGGATACTCAGTAGTCAGTTTCTATTCATTTTTTCTGGATTTACAAAACAGTTACCAATACTACTGAATAAAATTCTAGATTTTATTTTATTATTTATTATGGCCTAAACATCAATAGATTTTAAACTTAATTCTAATGATTACCCACCCTTTAAGCTAAACCTAACCCTACCATTACAGACATTAATTCATCAAAGTGCCCAAACTATACTCTTTCCTTTACATTAGTAACCAATTGTATTAATATTATTTATCAATAACATTTATATTCAATATAATTAGTATTATTAACGTTAATAATAAAATATTATAACACTGGAATAATAATGATGATTGCACTAAAGTGAATATACACCCTACATCTAAATTTCATTCTCCATGATTACAATGGTTCCAGCCTCACCAAAACTAACCCTAAATCAAACCCAAGTCTTAAAAATGGCTCTTTAAAGCTGAATGTTCTCTATAATCTTAAAATTTAATTCTCTGCGATCTAGTGCAAGAAAGTAATAATTCACCCTCATCCTAAGTCATTTATAAAGTCCCCCATGATCTAATCTTTAGTATAACCCTAAACACAAGTTTATCACCAATTCTAATGCTATCATAAAATTAAGCCTAACCCTAAATTTAATGCAGAAACATAGTTTTTCTTGCCTAAATTTTAGGAAATTTGTGTGGAATGGAAGAAAAGGTGAGTTAAGAAGAAAGATAAAAATTGGCTTCTCATACAGTGCAACATTGTTATCTCAATGAAATTAAATATCCAAGATTGGGATGTCTGCTGTAACAGACATCACAATTTTGGTGACAAGGGCTGGAGAGATAGTACAGAGGATAGAAATTGCTTGTGTGCTGCCAGCTTCCATATGTAGAATACACATATATGCATATAATCTCCTAAACCCAGTCACAGGAGTTATCTATGAGCACTTGATTTACTTTTACACAGAGCTAGAAATAAATTCTGAGCAAATATTCATGAGTTTTGCTGTGTCTCCCAAATACAAAAAAAAAAGGAAAAATATTACATTGACAACACTGGTGCTGTAGGACATTATTCATCACAATTTATAAAAGACAGCTTTATTCTAGGGACCATATTAATAACAGCATATCTATCATCTTATTAAATAAGATCAGGGCTATTTTCTTCTTAAAGTGATGTATGGAGAATAAATCAATAAAAATTATGTAATATTCCCAAAGTTAAGTAGTAAATGTACTGTCTCAATCTAATCTGTATTCATATGTGTGAAGCTAGTATTTAATGTCTATTATTTTATAAATTATTACTTTTCCAGAAAATTTAATCTAGATACAGACACACTCAGATATCTCTTACAGATTTCAATTACAATATGTTATATAGTAAGAGCTCTTAAAATAAATCAAGAACTAAAAATGGATTCCTCTAGATGTGACTTTACTGTAAGTATAAGACAGTTTTTTCTTTTGTTTTGTTTTGTTTTTGGGCCACATCAGTGACACTATGGGGTTACTCCTGCCTATCACTCAGAAATCACTCCTAGATTTGGGGACCATATGGGACACTGGGGATTGAACCTAGGTCCATCCTGGGTCAGCTGTGTGAAAGCAAATGCCCTACTCCTATTGCTGCACTATTACTCCGCCTCCAGTATAAGACAGTTTTAACAAAGGTAGAGTAGTTAGAGCAGAAGGTACCAATATGACAATGATAGTTATATTTACTATATTTATAGTCATATTATTATATATTCATATATATATTTATATAGTCATATTATTTATCATTGCACATAAACCAGCTCTAAAAGTACATTAGCCAAATTTACAGGAAAATATAATTGACAATTACACATGTATTTATTTACACATTGTCAGTGTTGAAAAATGTAATTTTAGTAATTTTCTTTTTGCTAAGTAACTGTTTTTTTTCTAACCAACTATTATGTGCATAATTTGTTTTTTTTTTTCTTAAAGAGTTTTATTATGTTTCAGGCTTCATAAATTATGGGCCATTTCTATTAGTAATTCAGAAATAATTTCTCATTTGAATGTTCTGAGACTTGAATTTCTTTTTTTTCTGTCACTTGTGTTTAAACTAATTGTAATATCCTAAATCAGTAAGTAACCAAAAACTATATATAAAATGAAACTTTGGTTGTTAGATACTAATCTCAATATAAACACAATAGTGAGTAGTTAAGAAGGTTATTTTTAGTTTTTCTAAATAATGTTCCTTTTTAATACTTATAGTAAATAAGCACAGGTCTAAACAACAGCAAAGAATGGCTTCAAACTATAATTAAGAGGACATGGAGGTGAACACTTTCTGATAAGCAATTGCAAATGACATATTTCTTTTATATTTCATTTACTCATCCACACAAGTGGTTTCTTAAAATATAAAGAAATCCCAAGGAAGATATATTTGTTTATTTTACCATATGAAAACAAGACATGGTTTTCTTTTGTGCTGATACTTATTAAAGATAGCTCAAATTAAACAAACAAGTTAAAAATAGAATGTTAAGTGGTTTTACATAATCCATAAGCTTTTTATATCACTCTTTGAAGTTTTGTCCAACTTTCCTTTTTTATCACTTTTCCAAGTTTTGTCCAACTATACTTTAATTAAAAATTTAGAATATTTTATCTCACTGCCTTAAACATTTCCTGAAAAATTATATCTCATATGGTTTTCCAACTTAAACATGTTTAATTTTGTTCCTGTGGAATATATTGACAATATCCAGAGATATTTTTAATTTTCTATAGTGTTTAGGGAATCTAACTAGAACTTTGTATATTGAAGTTGGTGATGCTCTAGTCTAGACACCTCATCAGACAGGTTCAAGAGGCAAATAAATATATAAAAGTGATGGAACTCTCATATTAGACAATTTGAAATTAAAATAATAAATGCCTCATGAGCCTCCCAAAATGTTTAAAATTATAAAACAGAAAAATGGATAGGTGGGTAGACTAATCATAACGTTAATTTATCACTGGTGCAATGATGAATGATACAACCAGTTTAGAAAAGAGATTGATAGGGCCCGGAGAGATAGCACAGTGGCGTTTGCCTTGCAAGCAGCCGATCTAGGACCAAACAAAGGTGGTTGGTTCGAATCCTGGTGTCCCATATGGTCCCCCATGCCTGCCAGGAGCTATTTCTGAGCAGACAGCCAGGAGTAACTCCTGAGCACCGCCGGGTGTGGCCCAAAAACCAAAAAAAAAAAAAAAAAAAAAGATTGATAATTATTATAAACTTAAATATAATTTTACTATACAAATATCACTCATCATTTTATCACTTTACTAAGGAGACTAAAAACTTATATCCACATGAGAAAAAAAATAGTACTAATAGCTACCAACATTTCTCAAGTAGCCAGATCTTGGCTTATACCTTTGTGGCATTTTCTAGAAAAGGGGAAGGGAAGATTGTCCTTTCTGCATGAACTAAGCAGCCCAACATCATACCATCTGACAGAAATGGCTTAGATCCATGACTGAAATCCAATAATATAAGTAGCTAAATCCTCTCAGATGAGCTCAAATTACAGGGCTGGAAACTCAGAGTCGTCCTTTTAGGAAGGGGATTAGGCTGAGTACCCTCCCCTTCATCCATCCCACCACTAGAAAATGCATCAGTCCTCTCCCACAGCAATTAAATTCCCAGCAGAAAAATGGCCTGGATCCTCAGCAAAAGGACATAATGGCCTCCAATACTTCTTAAGTGGCCAGGTCTTGGCTAATACCTCTGTGGCACTATCTGAAAGGGGAGGAGGGGAAATTCCTCTTTCTATAGGTACTATAGCAGTCCAATGTCACAAGCCACACCCTCCAATAGAAAAGGTCCAGCTCCAAAATAAAACTTTATCAAACTTCCAAACCGTCAATTTTATTTCAGATCTATAAGTTCTAGAGTAAATGTTTGCTCAACACCTCAATATTTTATAGTAGTGTCATCAGATCTAATGGGAAATTCGAAAAATTAAAACAGAAGTTTGCCAAACTCAGTGAGCCTACACAGCAACATAGAAGGCTCAATTAAAACCTGTAAATATGACTTATAGATAATGACTTTTGTAACATTGTGAAGAGATAAAAAGTATTTCAAATTGACCCTTCTTGATCTAAGTTTTGATAATTACATTTAACTTCGTGTTAGAACAATATGAATGATTTGTTTTTACTTTCATGGAGGCAGACTATATGAGTGAGAAACTGGGGACACTGGTGAAGAGAGGGTTGCACTCATGGTGGAATTGATGTTTAAATTTTTAATGTCTGAAATAACTGAATTATGAACAACTTGGTAAATTATGGTGTTCTAAAAACTGAAAAATCAAACACATACATGAAAGTTTCAGTAGCTTTATAGTCATCTTGGACTCGTGAATTCAAGGTTTGCTTCATTTTAACACTAATGAGTAATATTCAGCAAAAACAAATTCTAGCAACTTCACTCTCTCTTCCCATACTCTTTTTTTGTGGGACACTTTTTCTATCTGATTGAGCTCATTGTTTAGAATCAAACAACAGACTATATCACTGTTAAATCCTAAGTCACTACTAAGTTCTACTTCAATGCTAAGGCTTAAGTCCTTTGCGACTCATTCTTAGCAGAATGTGATAGAAAATCAATTCAAGGCCCTGAGAATCTCAGCATACCTGAGCAAGCCAGGGTGTGGGGTTTACCCAAGAAATTGTGACTCTTGGCTTATAGAAATATGCAATTTTTAAAGTCCAGTTTTGTAATTCCTTTGTCCAGAGCATGAAACCATTAGTTGGGTAGTTATTTCATTAATACTATTTCAAGAGCCAATTCATTAACTACTGTTAATGAATATGTTAACACTATATTTCTTCACTTTCTGCCATAATCTTAGCTTTTCATATGATGTGGCCTCAATTAAAGTACCTCTTAGAAAAATGGGTACAGGGGCCAGGCGGTGGCGCTAAAGGTAAGGTGCCTGCCTTGCCTGCGCTAGCCTTGGACCGACCGCGGTTCGATCCCCCAGTGTCCCATATGGTCCCCCAAGCCAGGAGCAACTTCTGAGCACATAGCCAGGAGTAACCCCTGAGCATTACCGGGTGTGGCCCAAAAACCAAAAACCAAAAAAAAAAAAAAAAAAAGAAAAATGGGTACATTGCCTGGAGCCTAGAATTGGTCTTAATGCCAGGAAACTTGAGGGATAGGGTCTCCTTGTATTTAGACCAAGGCTTTTCCTTTTTATGTCCCCCATATTTTGGTGGGCCTATGCAAACAATATTTGCAACTCTAACACCATTTTTACTGTGTTCTTTTGACTCTAACCCTTAAAAAAAAACTTAAACTTTTGATGTTAACTTAAACTAATGTGCATGAAAATATAAAAAAGTTACTATGCCTTCAATGTTTAAGGAGTCACATAAATTTCATGGCTTTAGATTGCTTTGTGTACTGCTAAGAAATGTTATAATGTACTATAATCGGGGGACCAAAGTAATTGTATATGGGTTCTGCCTTATTTTTTTTAATGTTCTTTGACTGTAAGTTCAATATTTAGGCGTGAGCAAGGGGATTTCTTTTGAGAACTCTGTTTATGGGCGATCATCCTTCCACTGTAACTATACCTTCTCCTCTTTGCATCATTGTTCTCATAATCAAAAATAAAACATTAAAAAAAAGATATTAAAGATAAAAATAAAGATGGGTACAGCCATTGAAAGCTCAGTTATTGGGAATTTTAAGAAACATAGTTTCACTTATGGAATATGTAAATCATTAACAATTATGAGTATTTCTGAAAATCACTAACTACAAGGTCAGTTATATTTTGAGTCCTCTTGTATGAAAAACTTTTCAACTTACTAGTCTCATTCCTAAAGATGTTTTATCTTAGTTTTCTAAAAATGATTATTGATCAGATTATTCATTCAAAATACAATATTTATTTATTTATTTATTTATTTATTTTGGTTTTTGGGCCACACCCGGTAACGCTCAGGGGTTACTCCTGGCTATGTGCTCAGAAGTTGCTCCTGGCTTGGGGGACCATATGGGACACGGGGGATCGAACCGCGGTCCGTCCAAGGCTAGCGCAGGCAAGGCAGGCACCTTACCTTCAGTGCCACTGCCCGGCCCACAATATTTATTTTTTTGTATATTTACTTATACCATAGCCATCTCTCTCTTAAACTTCAAAATCAGCTAATAATCTTTAAAAAAATATAACAATGGCATTGTATGTGGAATATGTGGAAATAATCCATTAATGTCACTAAAAATAATTTTCCTTACAGCATGATAAAGCAATACCAAAAAATCTTTAACAAAGTGCATCTAGTATTGTAATTTAATTTATATTGTAAGTGCTAATATTATAAGTACTACTGGGTGAGGTCATTCACCTTTGGTAATTGGAGAAATTAAATAAGGAAATAGACATATCAGGTATGAATAAACCTTTAGCCCTGAATTACAGAACTGAGACTATCCCATTACACCTTCTGTGGGGAGAATAAAAGAGAGAGGATGTGAAGGAAAAATTAATGTAAAATAAGAACATTGGTAAAAGTCTTAGGCACTTTGGAGGTGGTGAGATATGGTAATTGTACATCAAAACCATAAATCTTAGCATTATTTTGAACACATAACCTAAACTATACTAAAGTTTAGAATAGACTATAAAAAGAAATAAGCATATATGTATTATGAAATAAAATGCATGTCCCTGAGTCAACTCAGATATACAGGCTCAGTTTGTCACATTGTTTGGAGTGTAACATAGTTCCAATATCTTGTTTGTATGAGATAACAAAGAGAAATTAAAAAAAAAAGATACTTTAGATGAGAGGATTTTAATTTAAAACAAAGAGATTGCTCTTTATTAAATTTCATAAAATGAAACAAATTTACTGATTTTTCAGAAAACTGGAAATACCAGAGTAAAACCTTGACATAATTCTTGACTTTGCTACTTGCTTTGGCTCTCCCAAGAATGCTGTTTCACTTAAAGTTAGAACAAATAATGTGAAGCTCCATCCATTTTTAAATTATATATAGTTGCATAACAAATGATTTTTATAAAATATTAAAATACTTAATCATAATAGTCCTCTAAAAATGCTTTTTGACCTTTCTATTTTTACACCATGGGTGATGTTTCCTTCAATAAAGTCTAAAAATGTTAGCACATATAGTAATATTTAGGGGACAATAGAGGGATAGTTCACTTGCCTTGCATGTCCTTGACCTGGGTTCATTCCTTGGAACCCCATAAAGTCCAACAACAAGAATATCCCTGGGCATAGAACTGAGAGTAAGCCCCAAACACAATTGTGTGTGGCCCAAACATCAAAGACAAAAAAAGGAAATATTGATTATTTTGAATTTTGACATTTATTTAAATATCTGGTGAATAATTTAATTTATTAGAGAAATATTATATACAGAATTATGGATATTTCTTAATAGTCCCCATTTTTAGTGCTCAAAAGTTAAAGTGTACCTGCTTGAAATTACATGTACTTAATATATCATATAAAAATGTTAAAGATATTTTAATGTAATTATCTTATACATATTTCTCAGAAATAATCTTGATCTATTATTGGTCATATCAATGCAAACAAAATTGTGTTAGATCATTTTTTGACTAATAAATTTTACTCACCTTGTTGTAATCTAAGGTGACAATTATGAGACAATCAGCCTTCCCTTATTTTGCCTCACTGAAACTATCACTTGTAAACAATGTCTTTGGGACAACCCTGATTCACTGTTTAACCATAGAAATTATACCTGCTTTTTGAATTAAATTAAGTTTTGTACTAGAAAGAGGAAGTAAATTTAAGTCCACATCTTAATATTTAAAGAAGCAATTAGATTACAAATAGAGAAAAAAAAAGTATCACACTTTTTTTTTTTTTTTAATTTTTTTTTATTTAAACACCTTGATTACATACATGATTGTGTTTGGGTTTCAGTCATAAAAGGAACACCACCCATCACCAGTGCAACATTCCCATCACCCAAGTCCCAAATCACCCTCCTCCCCACCCAACCCCCGCCTGTACCCTAAACAGGCTCTACATTTCCCTCATACATTCTCAATATTAGGACAGTTCAAAATGTAGTTATTTCTCTAACTAAACTCATCACTCTTTGTGGTGAGCTTCCTGAGGTGAGCTGGAACTTCCAGCTCTTTTCTCTTTTGTGTCTGAAAATTATTATTACAAGGGTGTCTTTCATTTTTCTTAAAACCCATAGATGAGTGAGACCATTCTGCGTTTTTCTCTCTCTCTCTGACTTATTTCACTCAGCATAATAGATTCCATGTACATCCATGTATAGGAAAATTTCATGACTTCATCTCTCCTGACAGCTGCATAATATTCCATTGTGTATATGTACCACAGTTTCTTTAGCCATTCATCTGTTGAAGGGCATTTTGGTTGTTTCCAGAGTCTTGCTATGGTAAATAGAGCTGCAATGAATATAGGTGTAAGGAAGGGGTTTTTGTATTGTATTTTTGTGTTCCTAGGGTATATTCCTAGGAGTGGTATAGCTGGATCGTATGGGAGCTCGATTTCCAGTTTTTGGAGGAATCTCCATATCGCTTTCCATAAAGGTTGAACTAGACAGCATTCCCACCAGCAGTGGATAAGAGTTCCTTTCTCTCCACATCCCCGCCAACACTGTTTATTCTCATTCTTTGTGATGTGTGCCATTCTCTGGGGTGTGAGGTGGTATCTCATCGTTGTTTTGATTTGCATCTCCCTGATGATTAGTGATGTGGAACATTTTTTCATGTGTCTTTTGGCCATGCGTATTTCTTCTTTGTCAAAGTGTCTGTTCATTTCTTCTCCCCATTTTTTGATGGGGTTAGATGTTTTTTTCTTGTAAAGTTCTGTCAGTGCCTTGTATATTTTGGAGATTAGCCCCTTATCTGATGGGTATTGGGTGAATAGTTTCTCCCACTTAGTGGGTGGCTCTTGTATCCTGGGCACTATTTCCTTTGAGGTGCAGAAGCTTCTCAGCTTAATATATTCCCATCTGTTAATCTCTGCTTTCACTTGCTTGGAGAGTGCAGTTTCCTCCTTGAAGATGCCTGTAATGTCCTGTAGTGTTTTGCCTATGTGCTGTTCTATATATCTTATGGTTTTGGGGCTGATATCGAGGTCTTTAATCCATTTGGATTTTACCTTTGTACATGATGTTAGCTGGGGGTCTAAGTTTAATTTTTTGCAAGTGGCTATCCAATTGTGCCAACACCACTTGTTGAAGAGGCTTTCCCTGCTCCATTTAGGATTTCCTGCTCCTTTATCAAAAATTAGATGGTTGTATCTCTGGGGAACATTTTCTGAGTATTCAAGCCTATTCCACTGATCTGAGGACCTATCCTTATTCCAATACCATGCTGTTTTGATAACTGTTGCTTTGTAGTACAGTTTAAAGTTGGGAAAAGTAATTCCTCCCATATTCTTTTTCCCAATG
Source organism: Suncus etruscus (assembly GCF_024139225.1). Classification (NCBI taxonomy): domain Eukaryota; kingdom Metazoa; phylum Chordata; class Mammalia; order Eulipotyphla; family Soricidae; genus Suncus; species Suncus etruscus. The sequence goes on along the minus strand of NC_064856.1, from coordinate 75,942,844 downwards.
ATTGCTTTAGCTATTCGAGGGTGTTTATTGTTCCAAATGAATTTCAAAAGTGTCTGATCCACTTCTTTGAAGAATGTCATGGGTATCTTTAGAGGGATGGCATTAAATCTGTATAATGCCTTGGGGAGTATTGACATTTTGATGATGTTAATCCTGCCAATCCATGAGCAGGGTATGTGTTTCCATTTCCGTGTGTCCTCTCTTATTTCTTGGAGCAGAGTTTTATAGTTTTCTTTGTATAGGTCCTTCACATATTTAGTCAAGTTGATTCCAAGATATTTGAGTTTGTGTGGTACTATTGTGAATGGGGTTGTTTTCTTAATGTCCATTTCTTCTTTATTACTGTTGGTGTATAGAAAGGCCATTGATTTTTGTGTGTTAATTTTGTAGCCTGCCACCTTGCTATATGAGTCTATTGTTTCTAGAAGCTTTTTGATAGAGTCTTTAGGGTTTTCTAAGTAGAGTATCATGTCATCTGCAAACAGTGAGAGCTTGACTTCTTCCTTTCCTATCTGGATTCCCTTGATATCCTTTTCTTGCCTAATCGCTATAGCAAGTACTTCCAGTGCTATGTTGAATAGGAGTGGTGAGAGAGGACAGCCTTGTCTTGTGCCAGAATTTAGAGGGAAGGCTTTCAGTTTTTCTCCATTGAGGATAATATTTGCCACTGGCTTGTGGTAGATGGCCTTCACTATATTGAGAAAGGTTCCCTCCATTCCCATCTTGCTGAGAGTTTTGATCAAGAATGGGTGTTGGACCTTATCAAATGCTTTCTCTGCATCTATTGATATGATCATGTGGTTTTTATTTTTCTTGTTATTGATGTTGTGTATTATGTTGATAGATTTACGGATGTTAAACCAGCCTTGCATTCCTGGGATGAAACCTACTTGATCGTAGTGGATGATCTTCTTAATGAGGCATTGAATCCTATTTGCCAGGATTTTGTTGAGGATCTTTGCATCTGCATTCATCAGTGATATTGGTCTGTAATTTTCTTTTTTGGTAGCGTCTCTGTCTGGTTTAGGTATCAAGGTGACGTTGGCTTCATAAAAGCTATTTGGAAGTGTTTCTGTTTGTTCAATTTCATGAAAGAGTCTTGCCAAGATTGGCAGTAGTTCCTCTTGGAAAGTTTGATAGAATTCATTAGTGAATCCATCTGGACCTGGGCTTTTGTTTTTCGGCAGACATTTGATTACTGTTTTAATTTCATCAATGGTGATGGGGGTGTTTAGATATGCTACATCCTCTTCCTTCAACCGTGGAAGATTATAAGAGTTCAAGAATTTATCCATTTCTTCCAGGTTCTCATTTTTAGTGGCGTAGAGTTTTTCAAAGTAGTTTCTGATTACCCTTTGAATCTCTGTCATATCAGTAGTGATCTCTCCTTTTTCATTCCTGATACGAGTTATCAAGTTTCTCTCTCTCTCTTTCTTTGTTAGGTTTGCCAGTGGTCTATCAATCTTGTTTATTTTTTCAAAGAACCAACTTCTGCTTTCGTTGATCTTTCGGATTGTTTTTTGAGTTTCCACTTCGTTGATTTCTGCTCTCAGCTTTGTTATTTCCTTCTGTCTTCCTGTTCTTGGGTCCTTTTGTTGAGCATTTTCTAGTTCTATTAGCTGTGTCATTAAGCTACTCAGGTAAGCTCCTTCTTCCTTCCTGATGTGTGCTTGCAAAGCTATAAATTTTCCTCTCAGTACTGCTTTTGCTGTGTCCCATAAGTTCTGAGAGTTTGTGTCTTTATTGTCATTTGTTTCCAGGAACCTTTTTAATTCCTCCTTGATTTCATCTCGGACCCACTGGTTATTGAGCATGAGGCTGTTTAACTTCCAGGTGTTAAAGTGTTTCTTCTGAGTCCCTTTGGAGTTCACAAATAATTTCAGAGCCTTGTGGTCAGCGAAGTTAATCTGCAAAATTTCTATCCTCTTGATCTTATGGAGGTATGTTTTATGTGCCAGCATGTAGTCTATCCTGGAGAATGTCCCATGTACATTGGAGAAGAATGTGTATCCAGGTTTCTGGGGATGGAGTGTCCTATATATATCCACTAGGCCTCTTTCTTCCATTTCTCTCCTCAGGTCTAATATATTCTTGTTGGGTTTCAGTCTGGTTGACCTGTCCAGTGTTGACAAAGCCGTGTTTAGGTCCCCCACAATTATTGTGTTGTTGTTGATATTATTTTTCAGATTTGTCAGCAGTTGTATTAAATATTTTGCTGGCCCCTCATTCTTTGCATACATGTTTAGGAGAGTGAATTCTTCCTGCTCTACGTACCCCTTGATTAATATAAAATGTCTGTCTTTGTCCCTTACAACCTTCCTGAGTATAAAGTTTGCATTATCTGATATTAGTATGGCCACTCCAGCTTTTTTATGGGTGTTGTTTGCTTGGATAACTTTTCTCCAGCCTTTTATTTTGAGTCTATGTTTGTTCTGACTATTCAGGTGCGTTTCTTGTAGGCAGCAGAAGGTTGGATTGAGTTTTTTGATCCATTTAGCCACTCTGTGTCTCTTAACTGGTGCATTTAGTCCATTGACGTTGAGAGAAAGAATTGTCCTGGGATTTAACGCCATCTTTATTTCAAAATTTGGTGTGTCTTTTGGGTAGTCTTGTCTTAGATTAGGTCTTTCAGTTTTTCTCTTAAGACTGGTTTTGTGTCTGTGAAGTTTCTGAGCTGTTTTTTGTCTGTGAAACCATGTATTCTTCCATCAAACCGGAAAGTGAGTTTTGCTGGGTATAGTATTCTGGGTGAAGCATTCATTTCATTCAGTCTTGTCACAATATCCCACCACTGCTTTCTGGCATTGAGCGTTTCTGGTGACAGGTCTGCTGTAAATCTCAGGGAAGCTTGCTTAAACATGATTTCCCCTTTTGATCTTGCTGTTTTCAGAATTCTGTCTCTATCTGTGGGATTTGTCATTGTGACTAGGATGTGTCTTGGGGTGGTTTTTCTGGGGTCTCTTTTGGTTGGTACTCTTCGGGCATGCAGGATTTGATCACATATATTCTTTAGCTCTGGAAGTTTCTCTTTAATGATGTTCTTGACCATTGATTCTTCCTGGAAATTTTCTTCCTGGGTCTCTGGGACTCCAATGATTCTTAAGTTGTTTCTGTTGATCTTATCATAGACTTCTATTTTCGTCTGTTCCCATTCTTTGACTAATTTTTCCATTGTCTGCTCATTTGCTTTAAGTTTTTTGTCCAATCTCTCCTGCTGTATGGAATTGTTATGTATCTCATCTTCCACAGCACCAAGTCTATTCTCAGCTTCTGATACCCTGTCCCAGAGCTTATCCATTTTGTCATTCACTTCGTTTACTGAGTTTTTCAGGCCTGTTAGTTGACATGTTATTTCAGTTTGGAGTTTTGTCATTTCTGCCTTCATATTTTCTTGGTTCTTATTAGTGTTCTGTTCAACTCGATCCATGGTTTCTTGGAGTCTGTTGAGCACCTTCCATATTGCTAGTCTAAAGTCCTTATCTGAGAGGTTGATTAGTTGTTCAGTCATTATCTGGTCCTCAGAATTGTCATCTTCATTCTCTATGTCTGATGCTGGCCTGCGCTGTTTCCCCATTGTCACATTTGTATTGTGGGTTTTTCTACGTGTTGTAGTGGTATTCATTGTCTATATGATGTAGGCAGCACACTCCTCTGGCTCCTCCCTTTCTGGATGGGCTGACTTGCCTCTAAGGGAGGGGAGTCCTCCGTGGATGAAGCCTCACACTGGGTCAAATCTTAGGCCCGAGCATGTAACAGAGAAGACAGTCCAGAGAGAAATGTTTGCTTCTGTGATATAGCGCCGTTCTTAGTGTGATTTTTCTTCTTGTTGCAATGGAGTTCTTTCCTTAGAAAGAGTGCACGGCCGCGTAGCAAAGCGGAGCGGCCGTGCTCCTCTGAGCCTCTTTTTGCCCCACTCGCAAGAGTTTCACGCAAGAGGACAGTAGACAGACATAGACAGGTCACACTCACAGTCTTTCACAGCTGAGCCCCACTGGGCTGGTGTACTTTCGCGGATTTTCCCCGCCTGGTGTCACACACAGGGAGCCAGCTTTTGCAAAGGATAGCCGGTTTTTATGCTCTGAAGTCCCTCCCTGAAAATGGCGTCTGGGCGAGCGAGGTTTCTGGAGGCTCTTTTTGCCCCACTCGCAAGAGTTTCACGCAAGAGGACAGTAGACAGGCATAGACAGGTCACACTCACAGTCTTTCACAGCTGAGCCCCACTGGGCCGGTGTACTTTCGCGGATTTTCCCCGCCTGGTGTCACACACAGGGAGCCAGCTTTTGCAAAGGATAGCCGGTTTTTATGCTCTGAAGTCCCTCCCTGAAAATGGCGTCTGGGTGAGCGAGGTTTCTGGAGGCTCTTTTTGCCCCACTTGCAAGAGTTTCACGCAAGAGGACAGTAGACAGACATAGACAGGTCACACTCACAGTCTTTCACAGCTGAGCCCCACTGGGCCGGTGTACTTTCGCGGATTTTCCCCGCCTGGTGTCACACACAGGGAGCCAGCTTTTGCAAAGGATAGCCGGTTTTTGAAAAATTATTTTTAAAGCCTGTAAAGGGGGTGGTGCTGAAACAGTGGTGCGGAGTGGTAAGGCACCTGCCTTGCAGGCACTAGCCTAGGACAGACCACGGTTCGATCCCCTAGTGTCCCATATGGTCTCCCAAGCTAAGAGCAATTTCTGAGCGCAAAGCCAGGAGTAACCCCTAAGTGGTATCTCAGTATCACACTTTTTAAGATTTATAAAGTTTATAAGAAAAACAAAACTTGAATATTTTATATATTTAATTTGTCTGATTTTATACTTAATCTTACAATAATATGCTTCATAATCTGAAAAAATTTATAAATTAGTTTTTTTGGCATTACATTTCTAATTAATTAAATTTTACTTTAGAAATTAAATTCAGGGGCCGGGAGGTGGCGCTAAAGGTAAGGTGCCTGCCTAGCTTGCGCTAGCCTTGGACGGACCGTGGTTCAATCCCCCGGTGTCCCATATGGTCCCCCAAGCCAGGAGCAACTTCTGAGCGCATAGCCAGGAGTAACCCCTGAGCGTTACCGGGTGTGGCCCAAAAACCAAAAAAAAAAAAAAAAAAAATTAAATTAAATTAATTTAAATGCACAAATATAGATTAGGAAAGCCAAGTTAGAGTGTTAAAATGATCAAATTAAAATGGTTCTTTACTGGTTGTTCATTCATGTACTCAACATTCAGCTTAATGTTTCAATGCACTTAATGTACCAGCATGTAAAATAATCAGTAAGAAATTCCTAAATAAGAATAAATAAATTATTAATGTAGAGCTAGATAATCTTGATAGAGAGCATTCTGATTAATTTATCCCTGTATGCAATTTTCTCTACAGTCTCTGAAATAGCTTTGCAGCAGAAACATGCAATCATTTGCATTTGTCAAATAATAGTGTTGCTGAAATTTCCAACACACAGCTCCTATTTGGGCAACTTTTAGTGTCTTTTATAACATTTAATTTTTATAATATTAAATTTTATAATAATAACCAGAGAGGAAATTATGTTGATGCCATTATATAATGATAGTAAAATTAGGTAAAATAATGAGCTTGCTGAGAAACACAGATCAATTTTCTTTAAAAACTACCAAATTTCTGTCTTTTAAGAATGAATTTTCTTCACATGTACTATTAGTAAAACAAAATTTTCATTTAGGGATGCCTTAATCATGCATCATAATAGAAAATCAAGACAAGCTCTGAACATTTGATTAGAACTTGAATGCTTTAATTTTTATTTTAAACATAGCTTAAGTTGCTACAATGTATTCATAAAAAATAAAAGAAAAATTGCCTTTAGGAAAAAAAATTTATGAAGGCACATTTTGAATAATTTTAAATAATTACTGAACTTACTGTTCTTTGCATCTAGATTTATCTCTATTTTTCCCCTTAATTTTTAGACTTTTTTTTTTATTATGTGCTATTACTAACTGAGATCATATTTTGATTTTTAGCTTGAGTAAATTAGACTATGGTTGCCTGGATATGAATTTTTCATTTTAAGTCAAGTATCACTTTTTTTTGAAATATTAGTGTACAAATTCACAAATAGAGGAGTCATTTGACTTATGCTTAACAACCAAAATATCCTAAATCACTTGGAAAAGCTGGAAAAATAGTATAGTGGACAGAGTGTTTTCCTTGCATGTGGGAGATCTGAATTTAGTTTGGTGCTACATTTTGTCCCAAAAGCAAAGTCAAGATTAAGTCCTTTTATTTATATTCCATATTTTATTTATTTTTATATATAAATTCTTTATTTAAGCACTATGATTACAAGCATGATTGTAGTTGGGTTTCAGTCATAAACACAACACCCCCCTTCACCAGTGCAACATTCCCACCACCAATGCCCCTCTCCCTCCTTCCCAACCCCTTCCTGTATTCAAGACAGGCATTCTACTTCTGTCAATCAAAAAAAAATTAAGCTCTGAGATTGTGGGTAGTAGCATACAAATATAAAGAAACAAAACACTTAGCAGTACTCACTAAAACTCATGACTTTTTGAAGACTTGTGAAAAATGGTCATTTATTTTATTTAGCTTCAGCTAAATCTTAGCTTACAATAATGTATACATTGCCATATTAATGTTGGCTTTATTGGCAGTCTCCTTTCTCATATATTTCAGTGACATATCTGGGCTTTAAATTAGAAGCATTTATATTTAAAACAAATTCTACAACTAGGAGAAATCATGAGCACAACAAAATTTTTACCTTCAATCTTTGAATGGTAAGCATAGTATTTATTAATTGTTACCTCTTAGAATGAATGTTGAACCATGCTATTCCTTTCCCTGAGCAACCTTTTCCCTTAATACTTTAACTTTATGTAAAAAAACATAGGAGACTATTTATATGCTTGCTCCATTGTGTATTCTCTGAAGCATCTTTTCTATATATTTGACAGAAATTATCACTTTATTCCCATCATTATTTTATGAGCATATTATTGACAAATGTATTACAGAATAAATCAAGTTATAGTTAACATATTTAAATGGTTGTCTACCTAATAGAGGGCACAATTGGTTTCATTAATCAAAATTTTACATGTAGTATTATAAAAAGTTGCTTCCACTAATAAAACTTAATGAGGCCTGCACCTGACAGCAGCACCAGAACCACAATCCCAGAAATGAGTTCCTCCTCTGCCAGCAGAGTTTGCATATCAACATAGGTGAGTAGAAGCCACCCTGAAGAGCGGAGCCTGTTCCCTTCCAGTGGTGTGCACACGTACTTGTTTGTGTGAGTGGACCTTTCCCTGACCAATTTATGGTTGTAAACCACTAGCACAACTCACAAAACAAGGGAGAGAGAGAAACTTAATCAACTGAATTATAAATTAAAAAGGAAGAGATAGCTACAGATACTACAGAAATTCAAAGGGGAATCACAGACTACTTTTAGAAATTCTATGTCATAAAACAAGAGAACCTGGAACACATGTATAAATTCTTGGACTCATAAATTCCATGGATAAACCAAGATGATCTAAAATGTCTACACAAAACCATCATTATTGTTGAATTTAAAATGATAATCAAAAGTCTTCCCACAAACAAAAGCGCCCATGTTCTGATGAATTCATTAACATATTCTTTCAAAATTTTCAAGAAGGCCAACTACCAATCCTTTTCAGGCTCTTCAGGAAATTGAAGAAAGAGAAACACTTCCAACTAGTTTTGACTAAGCTAATATTATTCTAATAACAAAAGCAGACAAGATACCACATTACCATATTCACGTAATTTAAATGGCAATACTTGCTAAAGCATTGAACTGATATTATAAAATTTTTCTAAGAATACCCATTATACTCTTCAAGATAAGTGGAAAAAACACTCTGAAAATTAATTTGCAAAAATAAATGCCCAAAAATAACTAAAGCAACCCTTAGGAAAAAGAAGATAGGAGGCATCACTTTTCTCATCTTTAAATTTTGTTACAAAGCAATGATCATTAAAACAGCATTATACTGGAACAAAGACAAATCTTTAGATCAATAAAATAGAGTTAAATATTCAGAGAATAACACCAGACATACAACCGATTCATAATTGATAAAGAGGTAAGAAACGCAAAATTGAGTAGGGAAAGCTTCTTCAACAGTGGTGGTGGAACAACTGGTCAACCATTTGGGAAAAGGTGAACTCAAATCTCCATCTAACACTATGTATAAAGTACAAATCAAAATGGATTAAATGCCTTTATTAAATAATTAAAGTATAAGGTATATAGAAGAAAGCGTAGGCAAAATTCACCATATTATTTACACTAAAACCATCTTCAAAAGAAGACACCCTTCTTCTGAGAAAACTGAGGACCTGAAGGGAGCTCTGTCTTTTTTGAATCCTTGAAGCTCTCTTCAGAGCCCTGTGAAGCGAATCACCCCAAAAACTGCATTCTCAAGCTACCCAGCGAGCAAGTGAGTGAGTAAGAAATAGCTGACTTTACAAGCCCAGAAAGGGGAAGCCACTGAACTCTGCTGGAACTCAGATGCCAGCACCCCTATCTGCCTGTCTTCTGTGCTGTGCTCCATTTTCAGCATGATTTCATCCTGTGTGTGGCTCATCTGCAGACAGCTCGCCTTCCCTGGAGCCATCCCTGAAGGCCTGATTTCATCCTGTGTGTGGCTCCTTTGCAGACAGCTTGCCTCCCCTGGAGCCTTCCCTGGAGGTGAGTTTACAAGCCCAGAAAGGGGAAGCCACTGAACTCTGCTGGTAATCAGATGCCAGCACCCCTATCTGCCTGTCTTCTGGGCTATGCTCCATTTTCGGCCTGATTTTATCTGTGTGAGGCTCATCTGTTGATGGCTCACCTTCCCTGGAGCCTTCCCTGGAGCTTTCCCTGGAGGTGAGCTTACACACCCAGAAAGGGGAAGCCGCTGAACTCTGCTGGAACTCAGATGCCAGCACCCCCACCTTCCTGTCTTCTGTGTTGTGCTCCATTTTTGACCTGATTTAATCCTGTATGTGGCTCATCTGCAGACAGCTCACCTTCCCTGGAGCCTTCCCTGGAGGTGAGTTTATAAGCCCAGAAAGGGTGGAGCCAGAGAAGAGCAGCCGCTTCGCTTTGCTTCTTGGCCGTGCACATCATTTAGCCAATGAATACAACCAGAACACATAGAAAAACCCACAATACAAGTGTGACAATGGGGAAACAATGTAGGCCAGCGCCAGACATAGAGGATGACAATGGCAACTCTGATGACTTGAACATGACCAACCAACTAGTCAGTCTCTCAGATAAGGTGTTTAGAATCGCAATATGGAAGATGTTCAAAGAACTCGAACAAAATATAGAAGAGACAGACACTAATAAGAATCAAGAGAATATGAAGATAGAAATTAGAAAACTCCAAACTGAAATTTCAGGTCAAATAACAGGTCTGAAAAACTCAGTAGATGAATTGAAGACAAACATGGTTGAGTTTTCCCACAGGTTAACAGCATGTGAGGATAGAATTAGAACACTGGAAGATGAGATGAATAACAATTCCACACAGCAGAAGAAATTGGAAAAAAAAACTTAAAGCAAATGATCAAACAATGAAAAAATTACTCAAAGAATGGGAACAGATGAAAATAGAAGTCTATTATAAGCTCAACAGAAACAACTTAAGAGTCATTGGAGTCCGAGAGACCCAGGAAGAAAACCTCCAGGAAGAATCAACGGTCAGGAACATCATTAAAGAGAAACTACCAGAGCTAATGAATACATGTGATCAAATCCTGCATTCACGAAGAGTACCAAATAAAAGAGATCCCAGAAAAAACACCCCAAGACACATCCTAGTCACAATGACGAATCCCACAGATAGAGACAGAATTCTGAAAGCAGCAAGATCAAAAAGAGAAATTACATTCAAGGGAACATCCTTGAGATTTACTGCAGACCTGTCACCGGAAACACTCAAGGCCAGAAAGCAGTGGTGGGACATAGTGATAAAACTCAATGAAATAAAGGCTTTGCTAGAATACTGCACCCAGCAAAACTCACTTTCAGGTTTGAAGGAACAATATATGGTTTCACAGACAAACAATAGCTCAGACACTTTACAGACTCAAAACCATTCTTAAAAGAAAAATTGAATGGCCTACTTTAATACAAGACTGACCAACAGACACACCAAACTTTGATATAAAGATGGCATTAACTCCCAGGACAATTCTTTCTCTCAATGTCTATGGACTAAATGCACCAGTTAAGAGACACAGAGTGGCTAAATGGATCAAAAACTTAATTGAACCTTCTGCTGCCTACAAGAAATGCACCTGAATAGTCAGAACAAACCTAGACTCAAAATAAAAGGCTGGAGGAAAATTATTCAAGCAAACAACACCCATAAAAAAGCTGGAGTGGCCATACTAATATTAGATGATGCAAACTTTATACTTAGGAAATTTGTAAGGGACAAAGATGGACATTTTGTATTAATCAAGGGATGCGTAAACCAGGAAGAAATCACTCTCCTAAACATATATGCACCAAATAAGGGGGCAGCAAAATATTTAATACATTTGTTGACAAATATGAAAAAAATATCAATAACAGCACAACAATTGTGGGAGACCTCAACGTAGCATTCTCAAGACTTGACAGGTCAACCAAATTGAAACCCAACAAGAATATACTAGACTTAAGGAGAGAAATGGAAGAAAGAGGCCTAGTAGATATATACCGGAAAATCCACCCACAGAAGCATGGATACACATTCTTCTCTAATGTACATGGGACATTCTCCAGGACAGACTACATGCTAGCACATAAAACATAACTCTATAATATCAAGAGGATAGAAATTTTGCAGGCTACCTTCACTGACCACAAAGCCCTGAAATTATAGGGGAACCACAAAGGGACACACAAGAAAAACTTTAATACCTGGAATTTAAACAGCCTAATACTGAATAACCAGTGTGTCCGAGAGGAAATCAAAACCTTCCGAGAAACAAATGACATTGGAGACACAAACTATCGGAACCTATAGGATACAGCAAAAGCAGTACTGAGAGGAAAAATTATAGCTTTGCAAGCACACATCAGGAAAGAAGGGGCATACCTGAATAGCTTAATGACACAGCTCATAGAATTAGAAAGTACTCAACAAAGGACCCAGAAATAGGGAGACAGAAGGAAATAACAAAGCTGAGAGCAGAAATCAATGAAGTGGAAACCCAAAAAACAAACCAAAAGATCAACGAAAGCAGAAGTTGGTTCTTTGAAAAAAAAAAAAAACAAGACTGATAGACCACTGACAAAACTAACAAAGAAAGAGAGAGAGAAACTTGATAACTCGTATTAGGAATGAAAAAGGAGAGATCACTACTGATATGGTAGAAATCCAAAGGGTAATCAAAAACTACTTTGAGAAACTCTATGCCATAAAAAATGAAAACCTGGAAGAAATGGATAAATTTTTGGACTCTTATAATCTTCCATGGTTCAATGAAGAGGATATAGCTTATTTAAACACACCCATCACTATCGAGGAAATTAAGACAATAATCAAATGTCTGCCCAAATACAAATGTCCAGGCCCAGATGGATTTACTAATGAATTTTTTCAAACCTTTCAAGAGGAAATTCTTTCATGAAATCAAAAAAAAAAGGAACACTTCCAAATAGCTTTTATGAAGCCAACATCACCTTGATACCTAAGCCAGACAGAGATGCTACCAAAAAATAAAATTACAGACCAATATCGCTGATGAATACAGATGCAAAGATCCTCAACAAAATCCTGGCAAATAGGATTCAATGCCTCATTTAAAAGATCATCCACTACGATCAAGTAGGTTTCATCCCAGGAATGCAAGAATTGTTTAACATTTGTAAATCTATCAACATAATACACAACATCAACAACAAGAAAAATAGAAATCACATGATCATATCAATAGACACAGAGAAAGCATTTGATAAGGTCCAATACCCATTCTTGATCAAAACTCTCAGCAAGATAGGAATGGAAGGAACCTTTTTCAATATAGTTAAGGCCATCTACCACAAGCCAGTGGCAAATATTGTCCTCAATGGAGAAAAACTGAAAGCCTTTCCTCTAAATTCTGGCACAAGACAAGGCTGTCCTCTCTCACCACTCCTATTCAACATAGCACTGGAAGTACTTGCTATAGCGATTAGGTAAGAAAAAATATCAAGGGAATCCAGATAGGAAAAGAAGAAGTCAAGCTCTCACTGTTTGCAGATGACATGATACTCTACCTAGAAAACCCTAAAGTCTTTATGAAAAAGCTTCTAGAAACAATAGACTCATATAGCAAGGTGGCAGACTACAAAATTAACACACAAAAATCAATGGCATTTCTATACACCAATAGTAATAAGGAAGAAATAGACATTAAGAAAACAAGCCCATTCATAATAGTGCCACACAAAGTCAAATATCTTGGAATCAACTTGACTAAAAATGTGAAGGACTTATACAAAGAAAACTATAAAACTATGCTCCAAGAAATAAGAGAGGACATGAGGAAATGGAAGCACATACCCTGCTCATGGACTGGCAGGATTGACATCATTAGAATGGCAATACTCCCCAAATCATTGTACAGATTTAATGCGATCCCTCTAAAGAGACCCATGACATTCTTCAAAGAAGGGGATCAGGCACTTTTGAAATTCATTTGGAACAATAAACACCCTAGAATAGCTAAAGTAATCATTGGGAAAAAGAATATGAGAGGAATTACTTTCCCCAACTTTAACCTGTACTACAAAGCAATAGTTATCAAAACAGCATGGTATTGGAATAAAGACTGGCCCTCAGATCAGTGGAATAGGCTTGAGTACTCAGAAAATGTTCCCCAGACATACAATCACCTAATTTTTAATAAAGGAGCAAGAAATCCTAAATGGAGCAAAGAAAGCCTTTTCAACAAATGGTGTTGGCACAGCTGGCTAGCCACTTGCAAAAAATTGAACTTAGAACCCCAGCTAACATCATGTATGAAGGTTAAATCCAAATGGATGAAAGACCTCGATATCAGACCCGAAACCATAAGATATATAGAACAACACGTAGGTAAAACACTCCAGGACATTGAGACTAAAGGCATCTTCAAAGAGGAAACTGCATTCTCCAAGCAAATGAAAGCAGAGATTAACAGATGGGAATGTATTAAACTAAGAATCTTCTGCACCTCAAAAGAAATAGTGCCCAGGATACAAGAGCCCCCCACTGAGTGGGAGAAACTATTCACCCAATACTCATCAGACAAGGGGCTAATCTCCAAAATATGCAAGGCACTGACAGAAATTTACAAGAAAAAAACATCTAATCCCATCAAAAAATGGGGAGAAGAAATGGACAGAAACTTTGAGAAAGAAGAAATACAAATGGCCAAAAGACACATGAAAAAATGCTCCATATCACTAATCATCAAGGAGATGCAAATCCAAACAACTATGAGGTACCACCTCACACCCCAGATATTGGCACAAATCACAATGAATGAGAACAAGCAGTTTTCGTGGAGATGTGGAGAGAAAGGAACTCTTATCCACTGCTGGTGGGGATGCCATCTAGTCAACCTTTATGGAAAGCAATATGGAGATTCCTCCAAAAACTGAAAATTGAGCTCCCATACTACCCAGCTATACCACTCAGGAATATACCCCAGGAACATAAAAATACAATACAAAAATCCCTTTCTTACTCCTATATTCATTTCAGCACTATTTACCATAGCAAGACTCTGGAAATAGCCAAGATACCCTTCAGCAGAGGAATGGCTAAAGAAACCATGGTACATATACACAATGGAATATTATGCAGCTGTCAGGAGATGAAGTCATGAAATTTTCCTATACATGGATGTACATGGAATCTATTATGCTGAGTGAAATAAGTCAGAGAGAGAGAAAGACGCAGAATGGTTTCACTCATCTATGGGTTTTACGAAAAATGAAAGACATTCTTGCAATAATAACTTTCAGACACAAAAGAGAAAAGAGCTGGATGTTACAGCTCACCTCATCAAGCTCAGCACAAATAGGGATGAGTTTAGTTAGAGAAATAACTATGTTTTGAACTATCCTAATAATGAGAATATAGGAGGGAAATAGAAAGCTTGTCTAGAGTGCAGCAGGTGGAGGTTGGGTGGGGAGGAGGGAGATTTGGGACATTGGTGGTGGAAATGTTGCACTGGTGATGGGTGGTGTTCTTTACATGACTGAAACCCAAACACAATCATATATGTAATAAAGTTATTTAAAAAAAAGTGAGCGAAGACACCACTGACCAAACAAGAGGAAGCAGAGTTAGCACTTGGGACTACATTAAACTAAGAACTTCAGCACTTCAAAGGAAACATTCAGGATACAAAGGTCACCTACAAAATTAGAAAAACTAATCATCCAGTACCCGTCAGTTACAGGGCTAATATCTAAGATATACAACAAAATGATTGAACTTAACATGAAAAAGCATCTGTTCTAAACGAATCAAAATATGAGAATAAGTGAACAGACATTTTCTCAAAGAAGAAAAACAGTTGGCCAAGATACACATGGAAAAATATTTCACATTAATTATCAGGGAGATGCAGATCAAAACAACAATGAGGTATCATCTCATGCCCACAGAAACTGGCAGATATCACAAAACAAAACAAACAAACAAAAAAAAAAAAACACAAGAACAACCAGTACTGGCTGTAAGGAGAAAGGTACTCTGATTTACTACTGAAGTAAATGCTCTCTAGTACAGCCTTTTTGAAAAAAATTTATGGACATTTCTTAAAAAACTGCAAATTGAGCTCCCACATGATCCAGCAATGCCAGTCCCTGGGTCTTACCCTAGAAGCATAAAAACAGAATACAAAAATAAAAGAATAAAAGCCCTCTGCACACTCTGTTCATTGCAGCTCTATCAATCAGGCCTAGATGGTGCCTGATTAACTGATGATCTAGGCCCTGTGGAGTTGGGCACTAGAAGATAATCTTCTCTGCATCCTCTCAGCTGTTTTGATAACCTTTATTATCCTTTGTTACTGTAAAACAATAAAGACATTTTCTCCATCCATCTTTTTAAAAAGAGAATTATTGGTGAAAGGTTTCTGTCACTCTTTAAAATTCTCCTTAGGAGACCAGTCCCTATAATCTGGGAGTTTACCTACTTCCATTTCTTTCCTATTTTTTCTTAATAATAATTGATTGAAACTATAGTTATTCATAAAGTTCTTCATAGTTGGCTTTCAGACATACAATATTTCAGGGCCAATTCTACCACTAGTGTCCATCTCCCTCCACCAATGTTCCCGAAGTATGTCCTATGACACAAACCCTGGCCCCCAGCTTACCAACCTAAGAGGCCCATTTAAGTTTTGATTGTTAAATTTTGGCTATCATGATTTTATTGTTGTTGAGTTGTTTTGATACTTAGCTCTGTCCTTTTCTTTTTCTTTTCTCTCTCTCTCTCTCTCTCTCTCTCTCTCTCTCTCTCTCTCTCTCTCTCTCTCTCTCTCTCTCTCTCTCTCTCTCTCTCTCTCTCTCTCTCTCTCTTTTCGGTTTTGTTTTTTGGGCCACACCCAGTGACATGCTTGGGTTACTCCTAGCTTTGCACTTAGAAATCACTCGTGGCAGGTTTTGAGGTCCATATGGGAAGTTGGGTATAGAACCCAGGTCCATTCTGGGTCAGCTGCATGCAAATCAAATGCGCTACCGCTGTGGTATCACTCTGGCCCCTATTCTGTCCTTTTCTAATACCACTAAAGCACCTGAGATATCTTAGAACCTGGCCCTATCCTTACATATTTGATTTTCTCCTCCAACCAATTACTTGTCTTCTCCTCACTATTCTTGGTGTCAAAAAAACTCTAGACAGCACCAATTTAATCCATTGCATTCCTTCATGAAGTTATTCTAAATACCACGAGTAAGTGATATTATTCTGTATTTTCCTTCTTTTGGTTACTTCCTTTACATAATGTATTCCAATTCTATCCATTTGCAGCAAATTGCATGATTGCATTATTTTGTATCTATATAGCATCTTATTATACACACATACACACACATATATATATATTATATATACATATATACTACATTTCATGATCCATTTATTCCTCTGTTTTTGGGCAACTAGACTGATAATAATTCTTAACTATTGTAATGCATGTTTCAATAAATAGAAATATGCATACATTCTTTTAAATCAGTGTTTTTCTGTCTTGGGGATAGATATCCAAAAGCAGGATTGCAGGGTCATATGATCAAATGTTAGATCAATTCTTTGCTTACTGAGAACCTGCCACACTCTTTTCTGGAGAGGTAGGACCTGGCAGAATTCCCATCAGCAGTGGAAGTGTTCCTTTCTCACCTCAGCCCAACCAACAGAAATTTTTCCCAGTACTTTTGATATGAGCCATACTCACTGATATAAGATGATATCTCATTATTGTCTTGATTTGGATTTCCCTAGTGATAAGTTATGATGAACATTTTTTTCATGTGCCTATTGGCCATGTGTTGGTTTTCTTCAGAGACCAACTTTCTTCAAACTGTTCATTTTCTTTTTCATATTTGATGGAACTTTTAGGTTTTGTGGAGTTAACCTTCTTGAGAACTTTGTATATCCTAGATATCAAAACTTTACCTGATGTTTTGAGTGAAAATATTTTCCTCACTCATTTTTCCTCTGGTTCCTTATTTATAATCCTAGCTACTTAAACCTGTATAGGCCCTAGTATTATGGCACCTTTCAGTGTTCATGCAAGTAACTTCATGTTATCTTTCTGTATTAAGTAAAAAATAGGCACAAGAAGTTTTAAAGTGGATTTTATCCTTAAATTGAATAGAATCAGACAAGACAGGCCAACCTATTTTCCAAGGATGACTTAATTTAAATGTACAATAATTATTAACTTTCTTCTTCTAAAAGTTAATAAAATAAAAGTATCATTAGAGGAAGAAAGAGAAAATTTCAGTGTTGCCTTGGAAACACATTAAATTTTTTAATGAGACTTAGTTTCCATCTATTTTAGTTGCTATAGGAGACTTTAAGAGCTGAGGTTAAGGTCAGAGTTAAACTTTGTGAATTAAGATTAAAGACTGATATACAATCTAATGTTACTAGGCTTTGCTTAGAAAAACATATGGAAATGTTAAATTGCTTGTTCAAAAATTAAAATGCTGTCTTTTAACTATACAGGCAATGTAACACTTGAAGTCTACTAATCTTTCACGATCATTTCTCCACTCCATCACCTTACATCCGACATGTTTCTTCTAGTGTAGAAGTGCAGAACTTGTCACTATCCTACCAAAAACTGGTAATTTTTTTTGTTAACATCTTTCACTGAGGACGTTTTCTTTTAAAATAAATAAAAGTAGGGACTGGAGTGGTGGTGCAGCAGCAGGGCTTTTGCCTTTTACGCGACTGACCTAGGTTCAATCCCCCAGTGTCCAATATGGTTCCCCAAGCCAGGAGCAATTTCTGAGCTCATAGCCAGAAGTATCCCCTGAGCATCACCGGTATTGCCCAAAAATCAATAAATAATACAAGAATAAAAGTAATATATGTGATAACTAATAAAAATTTGCTGTTCCTGTCATTGAAATTCTTCATAGGAAAGTTGATTTCAGACTCAGCTTAAATTTGGAAGTGTATCTCAGACTAGAAATTAGGTTATTTAGATTATAAATTGGGTTAAATCCCTTAAAATTATTCAAATTTGAACACAGGTACACCTACAGTGTATAAAAAATAAACTAGCATATACATGTTTACACAGGCACACTAATGGATATTTTAGAACACTGGCAAGATCCAGTGACTTGAGAACATTGGCAAGATCCAATGAGGACAAGATCATTGCATTCATTCTCCAAGAATTTCTTTAAAATATTTATTGTTTACTTTAGAATATTCATTGTTTTGTTCAATAAATTAACTCATTTGTAGAAAATGGTTGTGTGGCATTAACACATAGTTTTATAGTCTCATATAGTCTCATGCAGTCTTACACTGATTTTTCAGAAGCTCCCTATTCAAGGTCTTAAACTATATTTTGAATAAAAAATATTTGTATTGTTCTTCCGCATAACTACTCACCTTCCTCTCTCTCTCTTTCTCTCTCTCCATATATATATACAGAAATGCTCACACACACATGCACTAACACAGAATACCAAAACAAAATTTTCATGGTCATCTAATCTATTTTCATTAAAAATACAATTTATTTTCCACTTTTCTCTCAAATAAAGTTACATATGCACATGCTTGTAAAAACATATTCAGATTTTCACACA
This sequence comes from Suncus etruscus, assembly GCF_024139225.1. Lineage (NCBI taxonomy): Eukaryota > Metazoa > Chordata > Mammalia > Eulipotyphla > Soricidae > Suncus > Suncus etruscus. The sequence continues at coordinate 75,924,528 of NC_064856.1, read as the reverse complement.
TACTAGAAATTATTAATAATATTAGTGACACTATAATTTTTGAAAGAAATTCTAACATAACCCACTATTTGATTTTATGTTCCATAAATTGAATTTAGCCTGCTTATGTAAGATAGTTATTATAGTTTTTATATTGGAAGCAACAATAAATTGATTCAACTGAACTCACCCACACAAAATTCTTAGATTATTTATTGTTGGAAATATGATTAACATATTTATTGACATAAAATGTTTCATAGGATATTTTTCTTGATCATATGTTATATATGTATATATATACATATTTCTAATGTGATTTAAATATGCTTTACCTAATTAGTCTCAGGAAAATGTTTTTAAAATATTAACATTGAATATATTAAATATAACATAGAAAATATTAGATAATGTATTCTATTCCCCACAATTCCTGATGTCAAATTTCAGAAGAGTCATCTTTAACATCTCTTTCTTTACAAAAGTCTTTCTTCTCCTAAAAGCTACTTTCTTCTCTATTCAATTTTTGGATACAGTTATTCTAAAAGTTCAATGACATATTCTTCATGACTTATTTCGCCTTTTGTAGACAATAAAGAGCAAAGTTAGCTGTGCTAACTTTTTTCTTTGTTTTGTTTTGTCTTGTTTTTGGTTTTTTGGACCACACCTGTTTGATGCTCAGGGGTTACTCCTGGCTAAGTACTCAGAAATTGCCCCTGGCTTGGGGGGACCATATGGGACGCTGAGGGATCGAACCCTGGTTCTTCCTCAGCTAGCGCTTGCAAGGCAGACACCTTATCTCTAACACCACCTTGCAGACCCCAGCTGTACTAACTTTTTATGTGTTAAATTAGAAAATTTAAAGTCTGGTTGATTGAAAACTGATCATCATGGTGTATTTCTTATATACTTTCATATAATATCCTATGTTATATAATTTTATTAACTATATAATACTGAGTGCTAGCTTTCTAAGATATCCTAATAAATTTAAATTTCTAATATGTAAGAGGTATCATCACATTAACATTCTAATTTGACTTCCCCAAACCATACTAAACCTTTTACTATTTTCTTTTACTATTAAGAAAGGAAAGATTAATGCCCCAAACATTTTCCTTACTCGATCTGGAATCAACTACTCATTTCCAATCACAAGTGTTGCTTTTCATGACTACATTAGGATAATTTAACGTGCAAAAATTGGATTCCTGTAGTTGAATGACACTGATTCTCTATGAGTTTTGTATGATGTAATAGGATGATGTCAAAGGGGATACAGGGAACACCACAGAATGTGATATTTGTGGAGAATGAATATCTGCATGGAAAGGATCAAAGAAGTAGTGAAATCAAGACCAAGATTCTATATATTAGAAAATATGAATGCAACAAAATTATATTATAGAAGTATAAAACATAGAGTATAGAAGACTAATAAGAAATTCCCTTGTACTTAACTTTCAGTAACTAAATATCAAAATTTAAATGGCATGGCCACATTTATACATGCACAAGATCACAAAATCATTCTTAAAATCTGCCCTATTTTTGGTTGCTTTTGCTTGAAACAATCTACCACTAAAAATCCTAATATTGACCATGTTCAAAGTAAGATAAAATCTCTCTCCTCAATCTAAAAGATTGACTACAGCAGAAAATACATAGATAAGATCTTATAATAGGATATATATATATATATATATATATATATATATATATATATATATATTATATAATGTCTGAGAAATCAGACAGAATAGGTTTGTCACTAACCCAAGCCATAAACACACATACACATATACACACATTTATATGTGTGTGGATACATGCAAACTTGTATCAAAGAACATAGCATATAGTGTTACTCAATTAGCATTAATTTGATAATTTATGCCTTTTGACACTGTAGTCCAGTATCTTTTTTTATAACTTCTTTGTGCATTTTTTATTTATTGTAGTGAGTTCTACAATGTTATATCCATAATAATACTATTGTCTTATGACTGAAATACTTGACTAATTCACAGTGCAACTCTGTACCATAAATTTTTCTCTCACCTTAAAAGCACTAGAATTTGGGGCCAGGAAGATGGTGCTAAAGGTAAGGTGTCTGCCTTGCAAGCGCTAGCGTAGGACGGACCGTGGTTCGATCCCCTGGCGTCCATATGGTCCCCCCAAGTCAGGGGAGATTTCTGAATGCATAGCCAGGAGTAATCCCTGAGTGTCAAACGGGCGTGGCTCAAAAACAAACAAACAAAAAAAAGCACTAGAATTTGGCAAGAAGTACACAAACACAATACAATATAGCAAGTATTGTGAACTAAAAGTATATCCCCTTAAAGGTATACTTTTAATGAAGGATAATACTGAATACTGTGGTAAGGCACATTTTTATAATTGCTTATAAATTATTTGTAGCACACTTTAGATGAAAATCCAAACACTGCTTTAGAAATCTCTCTCTATAAATCATTTCCAAAATGCTTTATGAAAACTACTGTGGCTGCATTTATCATGCCAATGTAAAAATATCATCTTGAACCTTTTACTGAATATTCATTTTATATTGTGTATGAAGATATTCATTATTGTGCTCTAGGTTCAAGAAAAATATGCATTATTTTTATTTGCTATTATATAGAATATCAAATATAATAAAATATGCTGTCATATACATACACACAGACTAATACATACTCTACATATGTATATATTATTTCTATGGACATAGATATGGGTGAAGTAAAATAGTAATCAGGGATAATCAAGATTGAAAACTTTGATGAAAGATGCCTGCAAATCTATGTCTATCAATATGTCAATTTAAATCCTTTCTATATTTAGTGAAGTCCAGTAGATTTATGTGGTCAACTGAAGGCGATTTGTCAATACTTACATTAGTTCTCCCTTGTGTATTATCAGAAAACATATTTTTTAATTCATCACTCTAAATTATAATCAATATATTCAGCTTTCTTTAGAATTTTTAGACAGGCACTTCACAAAAACTATGGCTGTTAAGATTATTTCATTTTACAACATCACATTAGCATTAGCTTTTCATTTTACCAGGGCAGTCAAAGTATGCATATTAAATGAACCTAGATTGCTCTTCTAGAGAGAGAATGAGTTGAAGGCCCCTAGGCATAGCCATTAAAAGATCAGAGTTATATTAAAATATTCCACAAAGGAAGTGAAGGTTTCTATCAATTGGCCCATCTTTGTAATGTCATATTGGAAAGAAATAATTCTGCTCCATCTGTTCATAAAGTTATCTGATGGTCTAGTCTCCCTTTGGGAAATAGAAGAGAAATATGTAAGCTTCTATTATCCTGGGGGAGTTTATCTTAACTTATAAATTTGTGTTGAAAACCAAACTCAATATATAACAACTAAAATATTTAATGGCAATTTTAAAAGTAGAAAATAAGAATTTCATAAAGATATTGATGTGTGAACTGAGCACTCAATGTAGAGAAAATGGTAAATTCTTTATAAAAATAACCAAGGAAAGTTTGGACTAGAGTGATTGTACAGTATGTAGGGTGTTTTCCTTGTACATAGCCAACCAAAATTTTATTTCTGGCATTCCATATCGTCCCCTGAGAACTTTGAGGTATAATTTCTGAATGCAGAACCCTGATCATCACTGAACAAACAAGCACAAAAGAACTAAAAAGCATTATATAAAATATTAAAAAATAGAGAATAACAAATACACCAATTATTTTTTCAAAGTGAACATACTATCCTGAGTTGGGAGAGGCTGGTAGAGGGCTGGAAAAATTAAGTGGGGTAGTAGTGTATATGATACAACAGGGTAGGTCTTTCTGTTTAGTTTCTTAAGGAAAAGGGAAATTTATACTAGAGTGCTAGGCAGTTTTTTTTGAAATGTAGGTAGTAGGTCAAAACAGCATATTCAAAACTACATAGCCATTTAGCATTAACATGAAAACAGATTTCTATAGATTACTTACACTATTTTAATATTACTGACACATATTTTATATAAATATATTCATTTAATAATTTTAATTAAAAATAGGAATTTAACATAATATATAAACCCATACTAACGACTAGATTGGTAATTATAACAAAACTTCTCCATTAAAAACTCTGTTGGAGACTCAGGAAATGATTACAGGTGATAATGCTTCATAGGGCGTAGCTCTGGAAGTCATTAAAACACCAACCTAGTCAGGAACCACTCCCCACCATTATTGCAAAGGCCATTATTATTAACCAAGTGGGATTAGAATGTCAAGTGTTTATCACAAACATTAAAACAGGTATTACTGGTTTGATCTTCATTATTGCCATCATATCAGGTTAAGCCATAACATCAGTACTTATACATGATGTCATGGAATGTGAAAAATAATTGGAATTACATAAAGAGGCACTTTTTCTATAAAATATAGCTGTAAGAGATTCAGTTTTTGTAAAGTGGAAGTAATAACATTTTTTTGGGCCACACCCGGCATTGCTCAGGGGTTACTCCTGGCTGTCTGCTCAGAAATAGCTCCTGGCAGGCACGGGGGACCATATGGGACACCGGGATTCGAACCAACCACCTTTGGTCCTGGATCGGCTGCTTGCAAGGCAAATGCCACTGAGCTATCTCTCCGGGCCCATAATAACATTTTTTGATCACAGGCATGATTGCGAAAATAAAATGTAAACATTTTGCTTTTCCTATGTTGACTTCTATTGCACATTGCATAAAACAGAGGCATTTTCTTTTTTTTTTTTTTTTCTTTTTTTGGTTTTTGGGTCACACCCAGCAGTGCTCAGGGGTTACTCCTGGCTCCAGGCTCAGAAATCACTCCTGGCAGTCTCCGGGAATGCTGGAATTCAAACCAATGACCTTCTGCATGAAAGGCAAACACCTTACCTCCATGCTATCTCTCTGGGCCCAGAAACAGAGGCATTTTCTATACATTTTTATACTTCGCATTTATCTAGTTCATTGGTTATGTATTCTATATAATTATTTACATTCAGTTATTTTTTAATTTATTGTTGACTTCTATATTATTGAATCTATTTGAGAATTTTGAAGATTAACAAAGTTATCCAGAAAATATGACAAAAGCTTTGTTATGTAGATCTCATGGTGTCATCTAGTTGTTTCTTTAGAGTTCTAGATTACATAATTTAAATTCTTTATGTTATTTCTTTAAAAGCAAATCATCAAAAAAGTTCTTCAGGAAATTACAAAAAATTCCATTTAGTGGGATTTTTGTTATGTAATAAGCACATCAAATGATTTATTCATTTTTTGCATCATATCTTGCAGTGCTGAGGTTGCTCTTGGTACTTCACTAAGCATTATTCCTGGGATAACTTGGAACCTTACAGGGTGCCAGAAAATGGGACCTGAAAGACCAGTGCCTAACCCACTGCACTATCTCTCTGGTTCCAATAATTTTAATGTTCAGCCACATCCATTCTTAAATTAGCTTTCATTATGAAATTCTGAATTTTTTATCATATAATTATAACCAAAAGTTTTATGATGATCAATTTCAGAGATCATACTCTTTTATGAATTATAAACTAATATATCAAATAAATACTGTATTTTACATGAATCTAATCCAGGGGTCTCAAACTCGCGGCCCGCGGGACGTTTGCGGCCCTCTGTACAACATTTTGTGGCCCTGCCCTAGAGGAATCTTTTTTGTTTTGTTTTGTTTTAGTTGTTTGGGTCACACCCCCCAATGTTCAAGGCTTACTACTGACTTTGCACTCAAGGATCACCCCGACTTTGCCTCCTGCGGCCCCCAGGTAAATTGAGTTTGAGACCCCTGAATTCACTCATGGGGTGTATCCACTTTAGAAAAGAAAATTTAAGGACAACCAAATAAAACTGTGTTGTATTAATTATTAGTTATAAAGTGCTAGTGTAGATAGAGGTGAGGCTTTCTCCCCTTAGCAGGTGCCTGAAGTCCCTTCAGCCTGAGGGTCTGTATATGCAGAGTGATGGCGAAGAAATGGTCCACAGGCAGTCAGTTGAAGTTTCAGGAGATATCGAATTTTATTACAAGGCCCTAATAGTCATGTTCATATTTCTCACATGGTCTCTAAGCTGAATTTTATTAAGCAGCATCCCTCAGCTGCCAGACAAGTACCCTTCCTGTGTCTTATCTCTCTCCTTGCTGCATCTGGCCCTCCCCCGAAGGCAACCCCTTAATTACCAACCACTTACCCCTTCCAGCTGTGGGTGGGGTCTCACCTTTCAGATGAGATAGGCTTGAAGTTGGAGGAGGGGTAACAATACTGAATTCTCTACTTTCTATACTTAACCCCATTGTGAACTAAGTAGTATCAATATTTATATGACCTTTTACTCTGCTATTAAAATCATAATATTTAGTTAAATATATTTGTAATTTAAGAACATAAACCATAATTTATATATAGCTAACTAAAGGAATCTGGTAAATCATATTTTATTAATTGTACGCCAATATAAAATGAGAGATAAGTACTATTAGAAATTATTTTAAAAGTAAATATGAATACTGATTAGAAAGTGAAATACATTTTACATATTTCTTGTGTTAAAAAGGTTTTGATATGGTCTTCCAGAAAACTGCCAGTAATGATCCCTAAGTGCAGAGCCAGGAGTAACCCCTGAGCAGCGCTGGGTGTATAGTCCAAAACACCAAGCAGCCAAAACAACAACAACAACAAACTCATATGACTTTTGTCCCAGTTGTAGATCCTGTCCTGTGAAGTCAGTGGATGGCATTTGATGGGTGGCCCTGGATCTTCGCTGCTGGGTGGGGTGAATCCAATATGCACATAAAGGTACTAGGTTATATCCACCAATTCGGTCATTATTGTAAAAAATTGTAAAAAATCAAAACATTGAAAAGTATGCAAAATAAAATATGTTTACTTGCTTGTTAGTTCACTGTAGGGAAAAAAAAAGGTTTTGAAACAAATTGTAGATCCTTTTTTTTTTCTTCATTTGTCCTATTATAGAATTAGGTAACATGGATCTGGACAGACAGTAGATCAGGTAGAATAACATGAGGTAACCTAGCTTATACTATTGTGAATGTTTATACTTTTAGCATACATATTTAGATCTTGGAGCATGTGTGTAAAAAAACAGTCACACAGAGAAATAAAAACGTTTTTGGTCTAAAAATGTGTAGTTTTCGGGAGTTATTATTTGCTTTGTGCTCCAACTACAGATGTAATGGGAAACAAGATACCTATACTCTTATAGGCATGTACTTAGCCATAAAGCTATCTCTCTAGTTAAAATTTTGAATAGATGTGGCTAGTACACGATTGTGTCTATGGAGTGTTTGCCTGATAATAGGAAAGAGGCTTACTATGAAAAAAGTAAAAAATGGATAAAATAGAAATTTGCATAGTTGCTTGCACCAGAGTAAATGAAGAGGCCCAATCTTTAAATCCCTAAATAAGGCCGTCAATGAGTTAATATATTTTTAATTATTTTGTATTGCCAAGTACATATTGAGGACTAGTATTACAGAGGTGAGCAAATACAACAAAGATTAAGTTAAAATGTATGAAGATAAAGATGGACATAGCAAATACTAAAGAATGATTTAAGGTTGCTGGCAAAAAAAGTAAATAAATAAAGAGAATATAAGTTCAATATGTTTTTAGGAAATAGAGTACTCCTTTTGAATTTGAGTCACTGTCAACATGTAAAGGAGGAAGTTTTTTCCCTGGTTTTAAATAACATGTAATTATATAAAAGAGTAAATTTAAATAGGTCAGTCATTTGCATAAAGGTAATAGTAAATCTAATGGAGTATTAGTGCTGTGACAGAGATGACTAAAATTGAATAAATGCTGAAAAAGAATTAGGTATGTCAACCATAATTGAACTGGAAAATACATTGTTTATATTTTTATTTTTATCCATATCTAATGAAGTAAGTTTGGTTCTTTGTAAAGAACTGATTTTTCTATTTTTATGGCATGATAGGTATGATAAAGATAAGACTGTCAAAATAAGAAAATGCCATAAAGCTCTCTTTCTTATTATTGGAAGAAATTTTACAAAATTTGTTATTTTCATAACAATATACTGTAAAATTTCAGTTTTCATAAATGAGTATATTTTAAAACAAATTGTAAATTAAAGTGTATAACCAATGAATTCTGTTTAGAACAAATGACTGGTTAGAATTTGTAGAAACTATTTTTCAAACATCTCAAAATAAATATTTATCCTAATTCCCTTGGAAAATTATGATTATAAAATAGTTGCTTTATAATTTTTTATCTGTTTTTGCTGGACAAAGATCAATGTTCAGTGATAACTAGAGTCATGAATATTTTAAATTTATATTGACATCTCATAGTTTTCATTATAAGCCAAGCCTTTACAATTTCTTGATAGAGGCAAGCAATGAGTTCTTATTTTATTTTCTCAAAGTGGCAGAAGTATTAAAAACATCATCAAAAGGAAATTAATAAAAATAAAATTGATTAAAATTGTTACTTTATAAAAATTCTAGATATAAATTAAGGTAACTACGTTGTTAGTCTTTATGAGATGAATTATATAATATGCTTCATATTCTTATATAAAGAAAATAGTGAATAAGATAGGGAGAATATGTTTTATGCAGTTTATGCATAATTTTTTCTTCAGTTATCTCAAGTAAAATAACATTAAAAATCTAAGACTTAATCAGCTTGAAATTTCAGAAAACAAAAATTTACTTCATTATAAAACATTTCTAAATTCATTGTTTTTGGATATCACTTATTAATTTTTTTCTTCTTTCAGAAGTTTGTTTCTACCTTTCAGAAAAAATTAAGGAAATAAAATTAGAATCAGTTATTCCATCAAAAAATGAGTGATGTTAATATTTAATATTTACTTTTTTCAGAGTAATAAATAGAGATCTAATTTAAGATACTTAAAAATATCGATGTAATGATCAGCTTACCATCTGGGGCAGATCTGGAATGTAGATGATCCAGTTGACCAGAATTAGCAGAAAGTTCTGTCAAACAAGTCAAAGTAAAATCTGAGCTGGAAACATGGTCATGCCTGAAGCCTTCAGGAGAAAGATATTCTAGTTCAAACTTCACTGCTGACATTGCGAAATTCTTCAAGTGCTATGTAAATCAAAGTTCACAATAATGAAGTTTTAAATATCTCAGGAATAGAGAAATCAACTGCATTTGATCAGTAGTAGCCCTACAGATCCTGGTAACAATTTTCACTTGATCCAAAAGAATGAAACTCAGAGAGAAATCTCTGTTAAAAAAAATGCACCTTTCCTAGACAATTGACTTCATTAGGATGAGTGGATTTAATATATTTGTTTTTCAAAATCTTTTGCGACCTTTGATTTTAGCACCACCAAATCCAGCTCCTTGAGGTTTCGATGAAAACTATTTAGTCTGAGTGAAGACATAGGCGAGGCTTCAGAAAGATGCTTTTAGTTATTTGGTGTAAGAAGTTCTCATCCACATTTCTGTGTACAACGATCCGAAGGGAGGGACTATGCACTGTCAGAATGCAACTTTGTTTCACTGGGCAGCTCATCAGAGGAATGTTTTAATTTGGAAGGAAGTAAATCTCAAATGATATTTCCTAGATCAGGACCATGGGTTATATCCTGTTGCTTATTTAAGGACAGTCACAAAAGTGAACTGCTGTGGAGATTAAAAACTGATTTAAGCCAAAAATAAAATGCTTCTAAGAAAAAAAAGAAAGGCAACAAAACTAAAGAAAACCATTGGAAAATCAAAAATAAAACAAAAACAAGAAGTAAGTTGTTCACATAACTGACGCCTCTTAGTTCAATACTCAGCATGACATATGACTCTAAATTACTTCAGTGATCCTTGAGTACAGATCTAGAAGCAGGTCCTGAACACAGCCTGATGTGGCCCATCCTCACCTTCCCCTAAAGACATATATCTAATAAAAGGTTAATTCACCAATAAAGAAGGACACTGGGCAGGTAAGTAGTGAGAAACAAAAGTGTTAAATGTGATTAAAGCCTGTCCTCAAAAGAAGCTTGTAAATGGCTGACATGTGCTCAGCATCACTGATTATTATTGTTATTATAAATGAATAAATAATAAATGATTATTTAACAAATGTAATGAAACCACAGCAAATGGGTGATTGGGCACCTACAAGAAATAGTAACTACTTCAAAATGACCAAAATGGCTATTCTCAAAAATAAAGAAAATTATGTTAAATATACAATAGAAAGTTATTTTTCGTGCAGTTAGAGCAATTGTAACTTAACACACTCACTACTGAAGAGTATATAGTATACAAATGAGAAATAGAACAGATTATCTAACAGTCCTACTGTCAAATGAATATCCAATTAAATGAAATCAATATCATTAAAAGCTTTGCTATTCATGTACATTATACTGTCATTTAGAGAAGCTGGCATAGATGTATGATTTTATATGCAAACAGTAAATGGTAAAGATGATCAACTATAGATAGTCACATAAACAATCGATGTAAAAAGACTCAGCTACTTGGAAGAAAACAATAATATTGAGGACATTATGCTGAATTAAGTCATTCACAGGAAAACACATTGTATAATCTAATTTACTAAGAAATCTAAAAAAACTGACTTGTGAAACCAAGATTTATGACTATCAGGTGGTCTTTGGGTGTTAATTCTTAAATACTTGATTGATAAGTTTTCTAACTTTTGTAATTCTTTGTTGATCATTTCATGTCTTTAATAGTTGTTTCACTTTTTTCTTTGATATGTTGTTTATTTTCCTGTGTGATCTCATCAACATCTCACATACTTTGATATTATGCATTTATCAAGATTATTATTAGTAGGTTTACTTCACACTTTCTAATCCACATTTTCCCCTTCTAAGATAAATTATTTGTACTTAATTCACAAACTTAGAAATCCTTTTTTTTTTTTTTGGTAGAAGAGGCACAAATAGCATTGTTCAGAAAATAATACTGACTCTGGATTCAGAGAACACTCACTATGGTGATGGGGGAGATATTGGGTGCTGGAATGGAGCCCTGGCTGGTCTCATGAAAAGTAAAAATTTTACCCACTATATTATTTTTCTAGCTCTGATTAGTCCAACCTTTTTTTATTTCTGTCTCTTCCTCCTCTGTACTTTCTGCCTGCATGTCCATTTTTTGTTGTTATTTATTTGTTTGTTTTTGGCCTCACCCAGCAGTGCTCAGGGGTTACTCATGGCTCTGTGCTCAGAAATTATTTCTGGCTGACTTGGGGGAACTAGATGTGATGCTGGGAATCCAACCCCAAGTTGGCAGTGTGCAAAGTGAATGCTCTACATCTCTGCATTATTTCAACAGCTCCTCATCTGTTGTGTTTTTTTAAATAAATTATGCTCTACAATCTTCTGTTCTAGTTTTTTTTTTTTTTACTTATTCATCTGTAACCCACCAATGAATAATTTATTTGAGTCTTCTACTACGTCTTCACCTTTTCGTTTATTGGACCACATGCATCAGTGCTCTGAGGTAACTCCTAAAACCTGTACTCAGGGATCATTCCTGGCATTTCTAAGGGGACAATATGGAGTATTAATCAAATAATCAAATTCTGTTGTGTCCCATGCTTGACAAGCTCCCTATCCATTGAACTTTTGCTCCAGGCAATTATTTTCTCTTCGTGTGTGTGTGTGTGTGTGTGTGTGTGTGTGTGTGTGTGTATGTGTATGTGTGTGTATCCTTTGAGCTTTCACATGTTCTAAATTTTTTCTAAATTCTGAAAAAAAAATCAGAGTTTAATTTATTAGTCTGTTTTTAATGTTGTGCTGTAGGAGTCAAAGGGCTAAGTATAATATGTTCTTGTTTTTAACTCCCTGAATGTATTTTGGTTTCATAAAACAAGACTGAATAAAAAAGAATCTATTTATGTTGCTTTTCCCAATATTATGTTAGTAGAGCCTTGACATGGGAGAGATTAGTATAAGGGAGGAGATAAAATGAGGAGGAGGAAAATTCCTGCATTCCATGGTTAAATTTCAATTTCCTAGTGGCCCTTTGTTGTTAATTATAGATAAGAAGCATATTTACTCAAAATATAATTAATTTCTTAAATTTAATTTTAAATTAAAACATGTGATACGGAGTTAAATAAATGTTGATAGTTGTATTTCAGTCATACAGCATTCTGACACCTGTCCATTCACTAATGTTCATTTCCTGCCTATAATATCCCTACTTACCCACCCATCCTCCCCCACTTGCCTCTAAGGCAGACATTTCTTTATTTTCTTCTTCTTCCGCTCTCAGTCTTTTTCTCTATCTCCATCACCTTTCCCTTATCTTTGCTTCTTTTATTCCTTTTAGGAACTGCCTTATCATGTATATCACTTTACATGCTTTTAGTTCCCAGATTTTGTCAAGACTGATTATCTCCAACTGTTGTAGTCATTGTGGTCCCTTCTCTGGTTTAACAGCACTTTTCTTCATAATTTCTATTGTCTTAGGATATTATTCTATTACCTTTTTTGTTTGTTTGGTTGGTTGGTTTTTTGGTTTTGTGACACTCCTGACCATGCACTCAGAAATTGCTCCTGGCTTGGGGAACCATTTGGGATGCCGGGGGATTGAATCATGTTTTGTCCTAGGCTAGTGCCAGCAGGGCAGGTGCCTTACCTCTTTCGCCACCACTCTGAACCCTCTCCTACTTTCCATATATCTCACAAATGAGTGCAATTATTCTGTCAGTAGCTCTTGCTTTGACTCAATTTACTCAACCAGATCTCCCTATATTCATGTATATAAAAATTTTATGACTTTATTTTTCCGAACAACCAGCCAAATTTATCTAGAAAGTTAAGGTAAAATTGACAGGAAGTAAAGGAAGCCTTTTCTTATTTTATAGATGTTTTCATTTTCTAAAAGTTAGACTAAACTAAATTTGAATCATAGAGAAAAGTAATCAAGTGTTTGAATTTAATTTCAGACATTTACCAAAGCTATAAATTAAGGCAGGAATTTTTGAATTGTTATTGAAAGAGCTGCATATTTTAACTGGCATTTATACTGTTATAGCAATGAAATTCATATTCAGAAATCAATGGGTCATATGATTACCCAAAGATCTTCTGCTCTTCAAGCAAGTTTTTATGGTACAAAATTCAAAGTGTACAAGATGTTTAATGGTCTATATGGACATCAATACTTTGGTGTTGGGCAGGAAGTGGCATCATACATTTGAAGTCTAAATTTGGACTCAGGGGACAAGAGAGATAACATGGAGGTAATGCATTTGCCTTGCAATCAGAAGGCCTGTGGTTCGAATCCCAGCATCCCATATGGTCCCCAAAGCTTGCCAGGAGTGATTTCTAAGCATAGAGCCAGAAGTAACTCCTGAGCGCTGCCAGGTGTGACCCCCCCAAAAAAAAATTTGGACTCAAATTTTATATAGTGTTGTAGGACAATCTGTCTCAGTTAAAAACTTAAAGACATAAAATGTGTTGCTTTATCTTTAAAAAAAAAAACCCTTAAAATTTAAAATTCATTTAGATATCACCTAGACCTTTCATTCTATTCTAAAAAAATCTTTCCAGTGATCTTACCTGATTTCCTTAAACTGCTAGATTGAATAATAATGAAAGAAGACCAACACTTCTCTAATTAGACTCGAGATTTTAGCAACTTTATAGACACAGAAAAATAATAAGATTATTAAAACATTTATTTACGTTTATTTCCAATACTAGTATTAGTACAATTTATTTATGACAATTTTAATCCTATATCTATTTATTGGTCTTTTAATTAATTTATGAGATATTTTCAACACTATTCTATGCAAATTACACAAATAGAGGATGTACACATTAAATAAAAATCTCTCAAACACCTATAATTAATAAAATTGATTACATATATGGGTGTTTTTTCTCCACCAGCACTTGCCAAAGGAGTAAAGCATTCTAACCTCAGTCAGAGATTACATTTACAGATCTCATAAGTAATACATCTTGTAATGGCCCAGAAAATTTACTTTCTAATTTATCAAATTAGTTTCTGAAAATTAGACTTATGAGAATCAATGCACCATACCAATGAATGTTTTAAAGCTTTACTATGAGTTGGAAATAGACACTTACCAGAAGTTTTATTGGAAATAATGGGAAACTTATTTATTTTAATGCATTAGCTGTTCTTTCCATCCTCTACTAACTGTAGCCACAAAAAATACTTTGGATAAGATAACATCTCCATCTATCATATCATATCATATGAACACTATTTTAAACCAAATGTGTATTCTATTGAAAAAAGATGATTATATGGTTGTTCCTAAAAACATGTTTAGTATCTAGCAATCAGGAGACTACTTATATATAATTCCCAAGATATTATCCTGAATGCATTCAAGAATATAATATGATCATAAATTATTTTTTCAAGAGAAAAATAAAAGCAACATTTATTTTATATGATAGAGAAGAGATTAATATGTTTGCTTATTTATTATGCTCAATTCTATTTTATAAGATTTTAACAATCTCTTAAGGTTAAGGACATGTGCATTGTTGCATCTATATATTCAAGACATTGCATATCATTTTTTAATGAACTTAAATTTAATATCACTTTAGGGTTATTAATATAGATGAAAACATATTACAAAATATGTAATGGCATGACGATATACTCTCATAAAACTAACGTCTAAGTTTAATGAATATTTCATACTAAGAATAGTGACTTAGAAAAGAAGTACACATGTTCGTTTTTCATTCAAAATTTATATACTTTTTATGAAAAATAATTAGAAAGCAGACTGAGGGGCCAGAACAATAGCACAGTGGATAGGGCTTTTGCCTTGCGCTTGGCCAATCTGGGATTGACCCAAATTGGATCCTCAGTAATCTCTTTGGTCCCTGAGCTTGCCAGGAGAGATTTCTGAGCTGAGAATGAGGAGTAACCCCTGAGCACTGTTGTGTGTTATTAAAAAAAAAAGGCAGACTGAGTTGGAAACAATGGAATTCAATATAGAATTAATTTTAATCCTAATTAAGATAATACATATCTGACTCTGTTGCATTTGCTTGATATATTTGAATGTCATTCCCCAATTTGGGAGTAGAATAAAAATAGATAAAAGTAGGGGCTGGAGAGATAGCATGGAGGTAAGGCATTTGCCTTGCATGCAGAAAGACGGTGGTTCGAATCCCAGCATCTCTTATGATCTCCCGAGCCTGCCAGGAGCAATTTCTGAGCATATAGCCAGGAGTAACCCCTGAGCACTGCTGGATGTGACTCAACCCCACCCCAAATAGATAAAAGTAGATAAAAAGTATATACAAATTTGTGATGAGGGGCCAGCACAATAGCTCAGCAGTAGGGCATTGTTTTGCATGTGCCTGCCCAGGACAGACCTGGATTCTATCCCTGAGTCCCATATGGTCCCCAAGCCAGGAGCGATTTCTGAGTGCATAGCCAGAAGTAATGCCTGAGCGTCACCGGGTATGACCAAAAAAAAAAAAATGTAATGAGTCCTGCTTGGCATGGATGCGCACACCCACCAGCCCCACAAAGCAGTGGTCAAGGTGCACCTGAAATTTAGTTGTTCTTCAGAGCAAGGAATATGATTTCTGCTACCCAATTTCTCAGGGAGCTGTGTATTGAAGCTGCAAAGAGTTGTCTGTTATAGGAAAAGGAAGTCAGACATAAATTATCCAAATTTTTCAGGGATCTGTTTTCTTCCACTAACAGAAAGAAAGTTCAAGAAGAGACAAACTGTGAAGTAAAATAAGTTTACTGGGCGAAATAAGGAA
Organism: Suncus etruscus; assembly: GCF_024139225.1. Taxonomy (NCBI): domain Eukaryota; kingdom Metazoa; phylum Chordata; class Mammalia; order Eulipotyphla; family Soricidae; genus Suncus; species Suncus etruscus. The sequence goes on along the minus strand of NC_064856.1, from coordinate 75,908,749 downwards.
AAAGATAATAAAGATAATAAAGGAAATATATTAGAGAGAGGAGAACTCAGATGTCTCCAGATAAAGCCTATAAATATCTCAAGCACAAATGTGTGGGTTATTTCTCCAGAATAATGGGCATTAAGATATTAAAGAACACATCTCAAGAGGGGATTGGTAGATCAAATGTATGTGGGCAGCATGTGAATGCCACTCCCTCTGCCAAATTAATTTATATACATTTTTACTAATCTCAGTACCCCACAAGCCTCACCCAGGTCTGTGGATAAGATGGCTGCCAAGATCCAGAGTTTGGAGCAGTTGATTATCTTTTGATATTCTTTGAATTACCATTGTACCATTGGTAGCACTTCTCTCACCTATGGGTTCCAGTGACTTTTCCTCTTAGGCTCCCATTCATCTGAATGGAATTTATGCATCTGAATGGTTTTCCCTGGATCCTGAGATTTCTCTTTTGTGTCACAATCCTCCATGCTTTCAGGCTAATTTTTGTTTTAGATACTGTGATTCCTTGCTAGACACTATCAGGGATTCTGATATCTTTCTGCCTACAACAACATGAAAAACAGCAATCACTACTTGACATGCATATACATAGTAGTAGGTAAGGTGATAGCACATGAAAGGAAGGGCTCAAGGAAGAGCTCTTAGGAAGGACTCAAGGAAGAGTTCTTAAAAAGTGTCTGCACCAAGGGATGGAGCGATAGCACAGCCATAGGGCTGAGCCAGGACAGATCTGGTCCCCGGGGTCCCATATAATCCCCCTAGCCGGGAGCAATTTCTGAGCACATAACAGGAGTAACCCCTCAGAGTCACTGGTTGTGGCCCAAAAACCAAAAAAACCAAAAAAAAAAATCAAACAAAAAAACAGTGTCGGCACTGGAACAAAGGAGAAAGTTTGCTTTGTGGATTCACGAAGCAAACGACCTCCATGCAAAGTATAGAGTCCATGAATGGAGTATTTACTATGAAGAGTGAGTATACTGGGTTCAGAGTGGATTCTAATACGTTACCGTAACACAATTTAGAAAAATTAAATATCTTGCTATAAACTCAGCAGTGAAGAACAAGAACATTGGATCAGAGTGAGTTTATGGCCTGTGTTATATTTAGCAACTCACTTAATTTTCTTGGTTTACATGGCAACAATCAGCTCTAAGAGTTCTGAGAGCTACATTAGTTAATAAATAGTACTATTGTAATGCTTAGAAAACATTATGAAATTATTGCTTTTTAAATTAAAAACAAACATGGAATGGTGATTCTCCATTCCTATTCAAAATCATCCTTCATTTAACAAAAATATTGTCCAATTAATATTTTATTTCAAACTTTGTACTATTTTATGTATGTGAATCCGAGCAGAGTATTTCCTATTTTGGAAATATGCTTTTCAGTTCTTCTGTTTTATTTTTAGGAGTTTTGGTTTTTATTTCCCAAACTTTAGAAATCATAGTTAAGAGCTTTGATATCTTGAACATCAGGGAGCTATACAAATAAACCTTTTGAAGATTAATCATACAATTCAAAGAGGAATATTAAAATTCAAGAATATATCATTTTGATGTTTTCTTTTTGAAGACTTTTGACAGTTGGGATAAGATTTTATCTACTTTAAACATGACTGGAATTTGGCATTCAAATAACATGAAGATGATATTGCCTATTCTAATGTCTTAGGCTATGAGTTTGCTGCTTGATTTCCCATGAATTTTCCTATGCAATCTTGTCAACAACATAGTGAGGTGGGTATAATTTCCTTCATCTTGAATATGTGATAACTAAGATTTATGCAAACTAATTTTAAATAACTGAGGTTAAGTTTTAAAGGTGAAAATTATATCTTGAATCACAAACTACTCCCTGCTGCTGAATTATGAGTAGTTGTTTACACTCTCCAAAGTTGTATGCTGAAATCTTGAACTGCCAAAGTTATAATAAAAGTGGTATTGAGGGGTTCTGGGTTCTGAACAAAGAGGGATACAATTTTGTAAAGGATCACATGTTAGGCTTCCCTTTCTCAAGCCTAAATTTCCATTAATATCACACCGAGTTTATTATAATCATACCAGGTAGCCTATCTGAAAAGGACACAAGGGAGAAGTAGGAAGGTACCCTAGAAAACAGCCAATTATCTTATTTTCTGTTTGCTTTTTTTGGGGGGGCGGGGGGGAGCAACGAGCGGTTGTCAGGGGTTAATCCTGGCTCTGCTCTCAGAAATCGCTCCTGGCAGGGTCGGGGGACATATAAGATACCTGGGATACCGGAGATCGATCCCGTGTCCGTCCTGGGTCAGCCATGTTCAAGGCAAACGCCCTACTACTCTGCCCAGCCCACCCAGCCAATTATCTTAATGATCATCAGACGCTAGAACATCCTTCACCCCTCCCTATATAAACTGACTTGTGACCTTGGCAGGTGTTAACTCCTCTAGATGATAGCCCTGACCAGTCAGTTTGTGGCTTGTGGCTGATGGAATAAAGTTTTGTTTTGCTTTACTCTAATCTGTGGTCTCATTCTTCAACTTCAAACCTACATTTGGGGCTCATCCAGGATTGAATAATGATGACTCAGTTACAATACTTCTGGCTAAGTCCCACAGATACACTGGGACCCCCCTCGATATAGGTGAAGACCTAAAGGAAATGGACCGCTTGGGGGCCCAACAGTGAGAAACTAGACACAGTAACACTCCCCAAGAAACTGAGGATGTTTGGAGATTCTCCCACCAGGCAAGTCAGGTTTGAGTGTTGATTCTACTTGGGATGACACTGATGTGGTTTTGAGTCCCACACTATGTTCTCAAAAGTTCAAGTCTTACTCAGAGTTGTGTAAGCATCACTGCCAGGGGTGATAGATGGGTTCAAGTCCCAATGTGATAGACTGGGTTTGAATCCCACTGGGGATTTCAGTCACTCTGTGTCTCTGTCTTTATATCTGTGTTTGCTCTGTTCCACTGTCTTATATGGTCAGAACATGGAGAGAAATTCTAGGGAGAATGCCATCCCTTGGAGTTGATGAAATTTGGTTTGAGATCAGCCAAAAATGTGTGTTGTGTTGTGTGTTGTATTGTGTGTTGTGTTGTCTGTGTGTCTGTGTTTGAGCAGCTGGAGAGGGTCAGTAAACACCGGACAGTCTCAATCGGCTGTTATCAAGTCTATATAGAGTAAGGGAAGGGTGGAATCAAGGAAGAAAATCCAGAGGATTTGAGTGCAGGGTGTCAACCTGACCCTCTTCCTATGGTGAATAATGCCTGGAGAGAGGGAAAATAAAGGCTGTTTTAAAATCCAATCCAAGAGGACTAGAGTACGTGATTTTGAATACATTGTGAATTGATCTTATCAATGATTACATATTAGAAATTGCTTGTTATCTGAGGGATTAAACTTTTCTAGCCACTTTCCCCTCAGCAACCTAGAGAACTTATTGTCTGTATGCTAATGAGTAAACTGCTGATGACTGAAACAAATTGGGGCACTATAACTTTAAAGTGGAGATAAACTTTCTCTAATTTTAGAGGTTTCTAAGAAGGAAGAATTAAGCAGAAAATGTTGCAAATTATTGTATTAGCTTTTATAGACAATATTATTATTTTTGTGAGTGCATGATATTATTAAGGTAACTCAATTCCATGTCAGTTTTGCCATAAGGAATATAAGCTAGCTTTAATTGTGAATATCTCAATGGTTCATGGTAAACTTAATAAAAGCTTACTAAATATAATGTTACTTCATTGTGAATATATTAAAGATGGAGAATCTAGACTGTTTTAAAGGTCTTTAATAAGAACCATAAAAGACAATTTGGACCTGTTAGGTGTAAGAATGTTTAGCAATTTTTCCAAATTGACAGCTGGTAGTTTTAAGATTTCCTCCTAGAGTCTTAGTGCTGGGTTCTAGACTGCAAACTTGGGAAGTTGGTATGCCATGGGGTAGGGGGTGGGGAGAATACAGAAAAAAAGCATGAAAAAAGACTGGAGTGCAGAACAACTCTCTCCAGTGCTCCTAACTAGGTGCATATGGTTGCCGTGGTGGCCAGAGTAGCATGACTGCCATCAGAGAATGAAAGAGAAGTTTAGAGAAAGGAATGTATATGTGTGTTTTATGCAAGAAAGATAATGTATGGAGTTATGAATGTTTGAAAAAATGGAGGGATTTCTGTCAGAGTGTAATCAGTCAGATGCAAAAATGAATGGAGCAAAGTTAAAAACAGTAAAAAGTAATGGAATATGGAATGTGCAGAAGGCTTGAGGGCTGTGTTACAAAAAATATATGGTCAAACTGGATTGTTATTATTATGCCTCTAACTTAGAAATGATCTAATGTTTTTATAGAGAGAATTCTGTTGAAAAAAAGCATAAATGCTGTAGACTCAGTGTTACTCAGTGCTCCGGTTAAAGTGCTCTTAGAAAATTAGAGCCTTAAAATTACAGGAAATCAAGGTTACCCAAATGGGATTTAAAATTATATGCATAATAGTGTTCTGTCTGTATTATAAATTGAAAAAAATATTTTTTTTCTTTTCTTGGGTGTTGCTTTATTTTTTCTTTTGAGGATTCGTGGCAATATTTTTTTTTGCATAACTACAGGCAGGAAGTTGCCCTCTCTGTGGTGGAGATTACTTAAAAGTCTTCTAGGGGACCCCAGAGCCCTTTCCAGGGAAACAGAGTTGGAAAAGGTTGAGATTAAATAACAAGCAAGTCCAGTACTCTAAAATTAATCTGCTACTCTCAGAGAGATTTTAGAGGCAGATTGGCCTAGGACAATCAGAAATATTCTGCAGGCTATTATAAAAGCTACCAGAAAAATAAGGGGGGCTGTGAAAACTCACTAACTAAGGCCACTGACATCAATTGGAGATTACAATATGCCTATCTTCTCCAGATGTTGGGGCACTGGAAAGAATGAACCAGACACTAACATTTAAAGAGGATGATGAAAGAAAAAGGGAAAGGAAAGAAAAAAAGGGATCAAGTGTTATGGTTTTTCTGGTAATGCTAAGGGTAAAAGAATTAGCACTAGGTGTGGGAGGAATTTCTTCTATCTGACCTAGTGCTGGAAAATCAATGACTTACTCATAGCAAGACTCTCCAGGCAATTGGATTCTAAGGCCCTATATTGTTCTTTTTACCACAACCGTTTAAGTTTCAGGATTGAAGAAAATGCAGGAAGCTTCTTGTTCCTCTATGTGGAACCAGGATAAGAAAGACCACCTGCACCACCACCACCACCACCACCCCCCCTGAAAATTCTGCTGACTCAGTTCCTAAGACAGAACAGAATGCAGATCATCCGGATGTTCCTAATAAAGGCAGTTACTATTGAAAAACTAACAAGAATGAACACCTGACTTGCTTGTGGACTATACTTGGATTCTTACACAGACTGTGGATGGAGGGTTTGTGGTTCAAACTGTCACCCTGGGGATCCCTCTCCTAATCTTTAACTTATGCTATTTAGGGGCTGGAGACATAGCACAATGGTGAGGCATTTGCCTAGTATGCTGCAGACACAGGTGAGACCAGGTTCGATTCCCAGTATCCCATACATTTCCCCAACCTGCTGGGGGGATATCTGAGTGCAGAGCCAGGAGTGATCCCTGAGCTCTGTTGGGTGTGGTCCAGAAACCAATCAATCAGCTAATAATCAATCAATCAATAAACATATGCTATTTGTTTGGGATTTCTGATTATGCTGCACAAGATTTCTCACTACTTAAGGTGTAAGTGTTAAGAAAATAAGCGGATACCACCGCATGTGGTAGGTCCTGGGATAGGGAAGTTGCCCTGAGAGAATTCTCATTTTATGCATGTCCAGAAGAGAGTTTCCAAATGTGGGACTGCAGGGTTATAGAAATGTATCAGGGAAGATATCTGTAAGCACAAAGGGATCCAGACCATGACGATAGGACTAGAGGTCTCAGTAGAGATTTGGGAATGCTCGTAATCAGAGATGTCTCAGCTCAAATATCAATAGGACCTTTACGAGAATGCACTCAGACTTACTTCTTAGTAGGGAAGCATCAGTTAAAGCAAATAAGATGGAGGAGGAAGCCAGCAGATGAACACTAACTATGGTGCTAGTGTAAGCTTCACCATCAAGCAAGGAGTAGAAAAGAGCCTATGATCAGATGGAATTCCCCATAAATTGCCAAAGATTATTGCTTGTACATACATCTAGAGCACTCTCTGGACTCCTTAATAGAAGTGGCCCTGCAGAACAGGAGGAGCGTGATTTAGGGTTCTTAAAACAAGACAGACTCTATATGGTCCAAAGGGAATAGATTTGCAATCATCCTGGGGACATTGCAGCAGGTGAAATACAATTTAAAAGAGTGAAAAAATCTGCTGATTAAACCTGAATTGCCTACATATAAGGCATGCACCCTGTACATTGTACTAGCCAGCCCCCAAAATATTGTTTTAGTTGTTAGAAAATTATTTGTTTTGGCTAAATAAGAATTATTTTCTAAAATATTGTGTAATAAATTCAAAAAATTGGTCCAGAAGTAAGGGTTGGGGGCCAGAGATATAGCAGGGAGGTAAGGCGTTTGCCTTGCATGCAGAAGGTCGGTGATTCGAATCCCGGCGTCCTAAATGGTCTCCTGAGCCTGCCAGGAGCGATTTCTGAGCATAGAGCCAGGAGTAACCCCTGAGCACTGCCAGGTGTGACCTCCAAAAAAAACAAACAAACAAACAAAAAGAAGTAAGGGTTGGAGTTAAAATCTTATTTTGGAAGACACTTGAATCATTACAGGCTGAAAATGTGGCTAAGATGTATGTCTTGTTCTATAAAAAAAAATAAGGATGGATAGAAATCAAGAGCAGAAAGTACAATAAACCCAAACATTTCAAGAGTGTCTTATGGTATCTGTACTTCAATGGAGATATTTAGATATTGCTGTGGTATTTTATTTAATTTTTATCAGAGTAGACAAATGCAGTCTTTTTTCATAACAGCTTGGATCTAAATTTGTTTCTTGATGTTTATTTTGTAAATATAATTTCCAAATTTTTAAATAAATTTGAAAATTATGTGCTAATTACTAATTAAAATAATAATATATATGCAAATATATTTATATGCATGTTTTTATAATTAATATAAATCAAATCTTTGGCTTAGTACCTTTATCATCTGGACAGATTTAATAACTTCTGTGTTTCAGTTATCTATACTTGATAATATAATATATAATTCAATAAATTATCATAAAATAAGCTGAGTACAGGCTGCAAAGTGCAATTTAGTACATTAGAAACAAATTTACATATATTAGTTTATAAAAAATTATAGGAGCTGGAGAGATAGCATGGAGGTAAAGCATTTGCCTTGCATGTGAAAGGTCAGTGGTTTGAATTCTGGCATCCCATATGGTCCCCTGAGCCTGCCAGGAGCGATTTCTGAGCACAGAGCCTGCCAGGAGCAATTTCTGAGTGCAGATCCAGGAGTAACCACTGAGCACTGCCAGCGGTGTGACCCAAAAAAAACGAAAACAAAAAATATTCACAGATTTTGGATGTCACATGAAATTTAACTACATGTACACAATAAAAGTTACTACTAAGGCTTTGATGCACATTTTTTAAAGAGATCAATTAGTTTAAAAGTCAATGATCCAACAATTTTCAAAAGTGACTTGTAGAGGCTTTCCATGTTCTACTTTGTATTTCTTGCCACTTTATCAAAGATTAATTAATCATACACTTTTGGATCTGTCTCATAATATTTATCTGACATTTATCATTTCTTTGACATATTTATCATTTATCTGACAATTTGTATTTAATCAAGTGATATGGAGTTTTAATGACTACTTTCTAGTAGTTTAAGGTTGGGAAAAGTGATTTCACCCATTTACTTTTTACCACGGATTGTTTTAGCTCTTCTTATTATTCCATATTAATTTAAGGATTATTTGATCTACTTTTTTGAAAAAATATTATGGATTTTATGGTCAAAAGGCACATGAAAAAAATGTTCCATATCACTAATCATAAGGGAGATGCAAATCAAAGCAACAATAAGTTATCGTGTCATACCACAGAGACTAGCATATCACAATGAACAACCAGTGCTGGGTGGATGTGGGGAGAAAGGGACTCTCATTCACTGCAAGTGGGGATGTAGACTGGGACAGCCTTTCTCCTGTTCATTGCAGAACATTTACAATAACAAGAAACTGGAAACAATCCAATTGGCCAAGAACAAATGAGTGGCTAAAGAAACTGGTAAATTTACGCAATGGAATACTATGCATCTTTAGGAATAATAAGTCATGAGATTTGCTTATGTATAATATGAAAGTATTATATGATGTGAAAGTAATTTACTGAGTTTTGAAATGAGTCAAGGGATAATAATAGAATAATGTAACCCTTTTCTAAGATATAATAAAGTAAAAGATAGCATTATAATAATATCCAGAGACATTAGAAAGGATGATCAGGAGGATTAGTACATGGTAGGAAGCTTGCCACAAATAGTGTAGCAGTATGGTTTGTGCAAAGAATGGATCGCTATGACGGTGAGAATTGGAACTGATCACTCAGGACAATAACTGGGTGTTGGAGTAAGATAAAATGATATTAATGGTATCCCTTCATTAACAATAGTACAAACCACTGTGTCTAAAAAAAGGAAAAATTGGGAAGAGAGAGATAGAGGGAATGAATGATAGAGATAGAGAGTAAATATGAAAGAGTGAGATAGAGGAGCAAAATGGCTGTCTCAAAAGCATCCAGAGGGGAAGATTGAAGGGAGACCAGGGATGTTGGTGGTGGAAAAAATTCATAGATGAACTGTAGTGTACATTGTAAGATTAAAACTCAATTATGAACAAAGTTTTAATCTTTTATTTAAAAAATAAAAAACAGAAAAAATATTTTATTTAACCTGCTTGAACAAATTTAAAGAAATGGCAATAGGAATTATCAAAAAAATAAAGTCAATCTTTATTGGTTTGCTAAGTGATTTTAAGATGTTATTTAATTAATAAGATGTTAATTTATTATCTCAAATGTTGTAAATCCCTTAATATACTAGAAGTAAACATGGGGCAGGAGTGGTGGCACAAGCAGTAAGGCATCTGCCTTGCCCACTCTTGCCTAGAATGGACCATGGCTTGATCCCCTGGCATCCCATGTGGTCCCAAGCTAGGAGCAATTTTTGAGTGTATAGTCAGGAGTAACCCTTGAGTGTCACCAGGTGTGGCCTAAAAGATAAAAAAAAAAAGTAAACATACCTTTATTTTTTTTAATTGACTTGGAGTAATTTGTGACTATACAAAAATATCTGTATGTATTGGGAATATGTCCAGTCTAACAATATCTAATTTTCCTGTGGCAAGAGCTAATTTACTTGTGTTTTCTTTTCATTCTCTCAAATGGAGAAAAAATTATTTTCCCAGGAAAATTCTATGTTCCCTGAGCTATTTATCAAGAAGACTTTACGAAGACAAACTTGATTATACTTTAACTAAGCATTCTATGGCTTTCATCTATCATTGAACAGAATTACTAATTTCCATGATGATTTTACAAAGCTGCAGATTTTATTTAAATTTATGCACCACAATATTTAATATATGCCTATTTGAAAAAAAAACCTGCTTTTTAAAATGTCTGATGGAAGATTGAACCAGTTCAACTCCTATAATATGCTTTGAATTTGTGTGTGTGTGTGTGTGTGTGTGTGTGTGTGTGTGTGTGTGTGATGCTAGTATCTATGAACTTTTTTCTAGTTAAAATGAAAGCAAGGGATCAGGTATGTAGTGCATTCGCAAAGCATATGGCTTGCATATAAAACCTTGCGTCTCATTATTCCGCCTTCCCACAACACAATTGTTAGGACTCCTACAACAATTAAAATGAATTAAATGAACAATTCAAAAAGTTTCAAAAATTATTTTTAGGTATATAAGAATATAAAGTTAGCTTAATTTTTATAATTTCCATACATACCAGTGAAAGTTCTCTGGAACTTGGAATTGATCTCTTTTGCTTAACTTAAATTTTATCTATTCATTCTTGTATTGATTTCATTAATCCTTTCACAGTGAAAGTTAAACAAAAGATTACCGCAGACATCTTTTTCCATATTCCTTTTTGTTATTTCTTCTATTTTACTCTTACTGAGATTTAGACTGAATTTTGAATCTACATCTTAGCTTGTTCTTTTCTCTCTTTTTCTATTTGAGATTTGCAAATTTGGATTCATGGCTGATCAAGCCAGTTTTCTTCTCAGAAACTTCGAGGATTGTTAATTCCACGATGGTCATATTTTATTTGTTTGATAGATTTTCAAAACTTTGAGATGTATCTTTAATTGTTCTGTCCATGTTGTCTTCCATTCACTTATAAATTCCATGTTTGTAGTTTAGCTCATATTCTCAAATTTATGATTCCAATTGGAATAATGTATTCTCTTCTACTACTTGTAGTAGTTCTACTATACTATTTGCATTTCTCTCAGATTAATTTGAAACAAAACTAGTTTGAAAGTTATATTTATAATTTCTTTTTTTTTTTTTTTTTTTGGTTTTTGGGCCACACCCGCCGGTGCTCAGGGGCTACTCCTGGCTGTCTGCTCAGAAATAGCTCCTGGCAGGCACGTGGGACCATATGGGACACCGGGATTCGAACCAACCACCTTTTGGTCCCCGATCGGCTGCTTGCAAGGCAAACGCAGATGTGCTATCTCTCCGGGCCCGATATTTATAATTTCTAGAAAAACATTTTAGGGACTGCAAAGATAGTACAGGTGGCAAGATTTTGTCTTGCATATCAGTAACTGGGGTTCAATCTCTAGCACTCTATATGGTAGCACTGGAATGCAAGGAATTATCCCTGAGCACAGAGCTGGGAGTAAGCACTGAACACCACAGATTGTAACTAAATTACAACAACAGCAACAACAACAACAACAATATAAACACAAACACATACACAACCCTTTAGTTTCTTTTGTTACTCATCTACCAGAGGAGTCTTATTGCTAGAGGAGAACGATGATATTTAAGTAGCAACACAAGTTTTAAATTGGCCTTTAGCCATACAAATATAAACCAAATTCTGTTTTGGAATATAGGATGTATATTTTGTTCAGTTTGATATTAAAAGAAACTTTGTCTGTTGAGGCTGTAGAAGATTTAGATATATGTATGATTAAGATATAGCAATTTTCAAGATATGAAAGCCTACATTCTGAATTTGTGCTTATTATAGAGAATATTCTTACTGAAAAAGGAAATATTCCACTAAAGTTTGACATAGTATGGAAGGGATAAAAATCATAGAGTGTTCTCTTATCTTTAATAGAGTGTGGCATTTGCATTTTTGCAGCTTTGACTGAAACTATCTTACATTTTTTATTTTGCACTTTATATAATAACCTCAGCACTTACTCATTATTATGTATGCTAGAAATCCTCTACTTAAGTACACAGGGAAACTACAGAGGCTATGATACTTTCTTGCACATGACCAATCTGGTTTGATCCTTGGCATCCCATAAGGTCCCAATAACCTTTCAGAAGTGTTTCCTGAGTTCATGGCTAGGAGTAAACCTTGTTGATCATGAACCAAGAAGCAAACAAAATAAAGTCCTTACTTCTGAGGTTTCATGTGGAGTCATGTTTATTGGGAAACTAATGAATTAAAGATTTAGGGACTGTCATTTACAAGAGACAGCTTCTCATGGCTTTAATTAATGTTATAATTTTTGATAAATGTTAATTAGCATTATTAATTCTCATTTTCTTGAGGCTTTTTCTAAGTGGACTTAGTATGGTCTAAGTATCATATTCCTTAAAAAAAAACTGAAAATAAGCTAATTTTAATATAACCAGTTCAAAATGTGTTGTAGTGGGCTAGTTAGACTATACATTGGCAATGCTCTTACTCAAAACATACCCACCAAGGTTAAATGCCAGACACCACATCAAATTTCTCAATTTCCTTAGTGCAAAGCCAGCAGTAAGCCCTGAGGTATGCCTCCAAATTAAAATTTTTGGTCATTTTTTTGTTATGACATTACTATTTAAGCACCATGATTTACATAGTTGTGCAAAGTACAATTGTTTCAGCTATTTGCAACATATGTCCCACTGCTCTACTTTTGTGACTTTCCCTACACCACTGTTCCCAATTTCCTATCTTCTTTCAAGCCTGAATCCTTAGCAGGTACAACATAAATTTCTTTACATAGCTTATTACAACATATATTATAGAATGGTATTATTAAAGTCATTGAGATTATATTGAGATATTAGGTGCTAGTTGAGCCTTTTTTGTTATTGTTTCATTCACTGAACTGAGTTTAGTGCACGTCTACACACCTGTTCCATCTAATTTTCTGCTTTCTATTTCTTTCAACTCAGAAAGTTTAACTGGGCCTACCTGGAATAATTCATTAAGGCAAGTCATTTGAGATCAGTTATCTATTTCATATTTTTATCATTCTTTAGGTTTGTTCTTAGTGCTCAGGTTTGACTTCTCGGTCTAGGCCCAAGTGTCACTACTAGAAGAGTTCAGGAGACCATGTAGAGTAGTAAGGATTGAACCAAGGTTAGTTTCATTCCAGAAAATTTTCTTAGCAACTGTATTATCTCTCTGACCCCTTCTTTTTATTGATACCCATATTTTTATCTGTTTTAATGTCATATAACTTTAGAAATACTGAAAGCTTAAAGGTAAGGACAGTTTATCCTCATTTCATCTTTTATATAAAGCTCTCAAATAGAAATACTTATGGAGCAGAGGAGAGAGAGAGAGAGTAGAAAGGTAAAGGCATTTACTTTGCATGTTGTGGACTCTGGTTTATTATTCATAATGCAAGATGGTATTCAAGTACATTAGGAGAATTGCTAAAGCAGAGAGTAGAAAATATTTTAATAATATAGGTATAGCCCCTAAAGAAAGTAATAAAAATAGTCTTTCTCGTTCTGTCTTTTTACAAAAGCTTAATATTTACTTTAAGTTTTTCAATAATAGAAGTATACGTTAAAGGACCAGGCCTCTAAGGAATTTTAATGTTTAGTCTACCAGCCACTAGCCTGTAAACCACCTCTGTTTGCTTTCTTTTCCTTTCTTCCTTTTTCATTATGTTGTGTGTGTTGTGCAGAAATTTTGACTGGTTTGAGAGCATGAGCCTGCCATCACCTAACTTGCTGATTTATTGCTAATAACTTTTATTAGATATCTTTATTGTGTATATCATTGGTCATAATGAGTATGTACACATTCATAGTTACAATTTGACTAGCCATTCAGGAACACAATTTACTCCAAGAAAACCTTGAATCAAGAAAATCTCTCATCGGTAATGTTTATTTTGATCTAAGATTTTCCTCTCAATTTTCCCATCTGATATTGGCTACTTCTCATTGGTTTTCCAATAGGGCATAGAAACATCTATATATAAATTGATTGTGTGTGTGTGTGTGTGTGTGTGTGTGTGTGTGTGTGTGTGTGTCCAACTTAATGACTTTACATTGGGGGAAATTATCTTGAGATGAATTCTCAAGATAAATGTTGAGATGCAGTCCCATTATTTTTCTTCTTTTCTATATGGCTGCATTTCCCTCTGGACATGAGGCAATTTTTTGTTTTTTATTTTATTTAAACACCTTGATTACATACATGATTGTGTTTGGGTTTTAGTCATGTAAAGAACACCACCCATCACCAGTGCAACATTCCCATCACCAATGTCCCAAATCTCCCTCCTCCCCACCAGACCCCCGCCTGTACTCTAAACAGGCTCTCCATTTCCCTTACTGTTTTTTAACCACTCTAATTCCCGTCCAAGTCTCTGGAAAAGTCAGCTAGGTATTTTATTTATATGTTACTTTTTATGGTACATGTTATATGGTGTGACTTTCATGTTATGTGTGAATGAATCCAAGGGTTTGGAAATTTTCTTATTTACTCTTCTTTATATATTAGTTTTTGTGTTGTGGAATTTGATGTCATATTTTCTGCTAATAATATATGTAAGGAAAAACAAAAGTAATAAATATTCAGAGTTTTGGTAGTTCTTGTAGATTAAATAGGTCCAACTTAAAATTTTTATACTTTTATTGCTTTTGTCCTCTCTGAGATTTTGAGTGAACTTAGAATATTTTGAATAAACTAAAACCAAAAATGTTATCAGTTTGTTGTATCTCAATTGAGTTTGAAGATACCTAAAATTATTCATACTATAGAAAAAGTAATTGGAAGAACCGGAAAGATAGTATGAATATTAAGGAAAATGTCTTGCTTACAACAACTCTGATTCAATTTCCAGCTATACTGCCCCTCATGCACTGTCTTACATTCCCTGGAGCCTCTTAAACACTGCCTCATTGCCCTGGATAATCTCCAGCACTGCGGATCCAAAATTGATGTTGTCCTAACCTTGTTTCATTGAATTGAGAGCCTTGTTAGGTAAAAAGTTTTAGTAGATGTTCAAGGCCTCTTTGGGAGATCAATTGTCCAAATGTGAGAATTTTTAATCTATTTTCTTTTTTTATCAAGATTAAATAATTAAAAATTAAATAATGAAATAATATCATGATACCAAAATATTCTTTGTTTTAAGAACTAAGATGATTTATTAACACATGAATTTAGCAATAATTTAAAAAAATGCCTTTATATTTTAGTGGCAACCAAGAATTCCCTTGGGTTTTAAAAACTGTGCTGGATATAAAATTGCCTATCTTAAAGATAAAAATAATAGAATGAAGAGATTGATATCTGGAATCTGCAGAGAGTAAGATAATAGATCTCTAGATTCTATGCCTGAGTTCTGTCTTTTGAAACTTGCCTGAAGGGAAAATCATGAGAATGAATTAAGATTTTCCACTTGATTTAAAAAATCTGGATTTAATCTCTAGATATCAAAAATGTCTGAATAGCTATAGGAGTTATACAGTCCATGACCCAAATTCTTTTTAGGAATTAGAACACCTTTTTTTTTTTTTGCAAATGAAGCATGGTTTCAGTAACACTAAGAAAAACATTATTGAAGCAGAATTACATAATATTTTCTAATTTATAAAGAAATCATTGTTTAAACATTGGATATTTAAATATTGTATAAGTATCTGGAAGTTAAATAAAAATTAAACACTTCTTATTCTGTGTCTGAATATATGTTCATATAACTCTGACATTTCCTTCTGTTTCTAGATTGAATTGTGAAATTATTTATCTTCAAATGACCATGATTTGAAGTTATTTTGGTGAAAAAGATAAGTTGAAAATATAATGATAGCAGCCTAAAATCTTAATTAAAAAGGTTATACATAATTTTTATCCGACCTTTTTTGTTTATTTTTTTATCACACCTGATGGTGTTCAAAGTTTATATCTGCTCTCTGCTCAGAGATTACTCCTGGAAGGCTTGAAGAAACTTATGAGATGCCACTGTATTAAATCCTACCTCTTTTTATTAATTGGAATTAACTTTTTTTTCTATCTAAACAATAACTGACTTTTTGTTTCAAGTTTTTATTTTTAGTTGTTATTTTTGGGAGGTCACACCAAGAAGTAACTAGAACTTCTTCCTTTGTGCTCAGTGATCACTCCATGTGCAACTTGAAGAAACCTGCAGGGCAAAAGATTAAACTATATTTTACCATATGCATGACAAATATCTTAAACCACTTTTCAAGATTTCTGACTAGAATGGAGACAAAATTTGAGTACTTATGCTAATGTCAAAGGGATTTCCATGTCAGGAAATACTGATCTGAGAAGTAAAAATTTAATCTACACACTATTGTTAAAATGGATATTTTTTGACATAGTATGTTCTTAAGTAATTTTATGTTTCTCGAGTAATTTTAATTAGGAATAGTGATTTCTTAGTAATAGATGTGGTCGCAAATTTAGTTACAGGCTGTAACTAAGGAAGACTAGGCCCAAAGAGACAGCTGATTTCTGGAACCAGGCTAACCTTAATTGATTCCTGGAACCAGGCTGTAAATCATAAGGACATCTTGCATTTCAGCACAGAGACAGCTTGAAGGGATGGGAGGGAGGTGAAACCAAACTGACCATCCTGCATTCCATCATGGGGACACCTTGGTCCCCCGCAGATGACAGATTGAAGATTAGGAAGGAATAATTGCACACAATCACTAAAAAAAAGAATAGCACATAGATGGCATAATAGGTATAGAATTAGAGTAAAATCTAGTTTAATGCTATTCTCGCTTCTGTCACTGGCTTACTTGAAGTATGATATAATAAACAAGGCTCCCTTCCCCTAATCACTCCGGTCACTATGCTGTCAAGGGAACAGGTCCACCACCCTGTAGATTAGGAGACCACCTGGAAGGTCCAGTTTAATAGAACCTAGAGTTTCTAGAGTGTATAAACCACAAATGTGGTCTCACAAACTTACCTCCAAATTCCACAATACTGACAGCTCCATATGATCATAGCAAATTAGGGAAGTAATATAGATGTCAACTTAACTCAATAGACAAAAAACAACAATAATAAAGAAGACTCAACTAGAAACAATTAAATATCTCAGTGTTTATTGTCATTCAGATAAGGGCTTTAATAACCGTTTAGTGAGATATAAAAATCTTCACACATTTTTTTTTACCCAGTTATTTTTTTAAAATTCCATTTACCATTTTGTTATAATAAGGAATATAAAATAAATTATTTTGTTTCTTCCACTGTGCAGTCTTGGGGTATGGGCAAGAACCTGGGAACAATAATGATATTGAGAATATCATACTGGTTAAGGTATGGTGTTCACACATTGAATGCCTAAAAAACCTTTGTAAATCATAGTGTTAAAAAATGCTTAAAGTATAAAAACTAAAAAAGTGAAGATATGAGGAATAATGAAAAGTAAATGAATATGGGAAGAAAAATATGATTTAGTGACAGAAATTTTTGTGTCTACTTGAGTTAGTTTCTATTAATATTTTGTTTTTGTCTATAAATTATAACAGATCTGTGACTTCTGAACTAACATATTTTTCTAGCTCATAACATTTGGCTAAAAATAATAATTCATGTAGTTACATAACACCTTTGCATACTAGAGACATAAAACTTTGTATAGACTGTTGAGATATAAACTGTTAGGATATTAATGTTTAGATGATTATTACTCTGAATACTTGTAGTTAAAATTCAAATAGTTATTCTGAATACTTGGGAATATCAGGGATGTCAAATTAGGAAAATAAAAGCCATCTGAAGACACTGATTGAAATAAAGAACTGGAAGTCCTTGAAGCTTTTGTTATTTTAGCTTTTTTTTTTTTTTACAAGGATCAGAATATAATTCCTTAAAAGGACTTAGTCTACCCTCAGAACTGAAAGACTTTGTGTGAAATAACTGGATGAAATAAGAGATATGGAACTTCTTAAGAAATTTCTGCATGAATTTCCTCAATTTAGCAGCCTCATCAGAATAAATGTCAACCAATAGTTAGAAAGAATTATTTTATTTTAAATGTAATACTAATGGTAGATTTAGGAAAATATGCTGTTCATAGAGAAGTTAACAGTAGAGACAACAAGGAAACCATACTTTTTGTTTGTTTGTTTTGTTTTTGAGTGACACTCAGAATTACTTCTTGCTATGTGCTCAGAAATCACCCTTGGCTTGGGTAATTGTATGGGATGCTGGGGATTGAACCTGAGTTCATTCCAGGTCAGACACATGCAAGGCACTGTGCTATCATTAATGTTGTCCATGTATTTGTATAATTTATTCATATTTTAGTTTTTGTCTAGCATATGCATATGGTAGATGGCTTTCTTGATACTTCTATGGGTCATTTGATCTATTTTACTATGTATTTATTTATTAGTAGTAAAACAGAAGGTTTTTAATTCTGTTAAATCTGATAATAGGGAGGTGGCTTCTTTGACATTCTCTATTTTTAACAATAACTTTTTTTTTTTTTTGCATTTTGGACCACACCTGGTGACAGGTGACACTAAGGGATTACTCCTGGCTATTCGCTCAGAAATCACTCCTGGCTTGGGGAACCATATGGGATGCCAGGGGATAGAACTGCTGTCTGTTCTAGGTTAGCATTTGCAAGGCTAACACCTTACCACTTGCACCACCACTCTGGCTCCTTTAGCAATAGCTTTTATACTTACTTTGGGGGATACTTTGCTCTTTTTTTATCTCATTTTAAAAAAATGTGAAGTCCAGATGTTTGTTTCTTTTTTGGTTTGGGAACCACACTTGGCTATACTAAGGGATTATTACTGGCTCTGCACTAAGGCTCACTTCTGACAGTGCTTGGGATCTTTGTAGTAGTGGGGATCTGCCCATGCTGCCCCATGCAAAACAAGCTTCCTACTCATTGTAATGTTAATCCAGAATGGAAATTTTTTTTAATATACATGTTTAAAACTATGAATTTCCCAGTAAAATCATACTACCTGAAGACATTTTTTGGTTGAAAATTTTTTTTCAACTTGACCTATTTTATAATATCCCTATTGATAGTCTCTTTAACCATGACTACCTAGCAATGTTTTATATATTTGATGTTTGAAATAATCTTTTCATGTAAGGTATCCTTTTGCCCAAATTTCTATAGTGAGATGTAAATATGGGCCAAATTTTTATCATTCAACAGTCCTTTCTGAATTTCTAATACAATGCTTGCTACGTAGTTGTTTATGTAATTAAACATTACATTTTGCTTTTTGGTTATATAATAACTCTAACAAAGCTATGAACAAGTACTATGACCTTGATGTTTTAGTTCAGCAGTCATTCAGACTCCTACATCTCTATCTTCATTTGATAGCATAGCCCTCCTATTCCACACCCTCAATCCTGTTTTCTGTTCCTGTCTATTTTCTTGTCTCCCTTCGTCCCATAAATATAATTATGCTTTGAGGTTTTGACAGAAGAGAAGTTGAAGTTCATTACATACAGTCTGTCCTCATCACACCATGTGGTGGAACAATGTGAAGTTCTTCATATGTGCCACAACTTTCTTCATGCCTGGGGAAAATATTGTAATTAATATAAAATAAAAACCTGCAAGATAGATGAGATATAGTAACAAAGGGTGAGAGGTAAAAAGCATTTCTACTTATTTAGCAGAGATCCGAATGTCTTATATCCTGTATCTCAGGAATTATATAGCTTAGACTGAATATAATGCAAGTGTAAGCATAGTTCTAAGAAATTCTGTGCTTATTCTGCATAGTTACTATGATTAATACTGATGATTGAACATAATTTTAGAATATGCTGCAGTTTCTGACAGAATTGGAGAATATACACAAAGAAAAGAACAAAGATAATCTTTGAATATTTAAATAACAGCACAGAAAAAAAAACGAAGTGTCTGCACAGTAATTTTGAGAAGTGCCTCATGTTCAATACTAACTATGGTTTAAAATCAGTCCCATTGTCAGGATATGGTTTTAGATTCAGTCAATTAAGTGCTTAGCATGACATATCTGTTACACTAAAGCAGAAATAAGCATTCTGCTGCACACTCTAGCCCTGAAAAAAACTATGCAAAAAAAAATAGAACAAAACAAAATTTTATTGTAGCATAATCAAAAATATTGGTTGGCACATTGTTCAATACTGTACTTTCTTATAATAGAGTTCAATGTCAGCAATAGAGG
This sequence comes from Suncus etruscus, assembly GCF_024139225.1. Classification (NCBI taxonomy): domain Eukaryota; kingdom Metazoa; phylum Chordata; class Mammalia; order Eulipotyphla; family Soricidae; genus Suncus; species Suncus etruscus. The sequence continues at coordinate 75,889,120 of NC_064856.1, read as the reverse complement.
TCAAAAGCCAAAAAGTCCTAAAATATTTATTCTCTGCCTTTGATGTAACAGTTCAATGATTCTTATGCTAAATAATGATGCAATTACAGAGGAATGAGTTCTTGATGAAGGAAAAGGATTTGTTTAAGGAATACAAGGCTGTGAATTTTGAGCTCTCAGCTCATCCTTACACAGCTTTGCTAGTATTTACTTTTACACTGTAATTAAGTTCACAAGGAGAACGTAATATTAGCATAGATCTGTCCAGAAATCCAAAGCGCAGATTAGTAACGTTTTATTCCAGTTTTACCAAAACTTTAGGTTTTACTAAGATTTACATTTTAGTATTGAAAATGTGCGAAATCCAACAAAGACAATACTAATGATTATTTTTATGCTCCATGTTTGTAGATAAAGAGGCAGTAAGCCTCTTTAAGTAAACTGATCATAATCATCATTGATCCCTTTATCACAGAGCAAACATTTGGTTTCTGCCAAATGAGACCAAAGCAAACTCTCAAGCACAGTAGATTTAATATTGGTGGTAGTTTTCAGTGTATTAGTGGTAACCCAAACAGTTCTCTGTGCTTAGAATTTTGTGTAACCAAGGCTGGGAAATGTGGCAAATGGTAGATCACTTGCCTTGCACATCTGAGACACTAGGAAAATTTCTCTTACTATCATTTAAGAAAAAAAGGCTTTTAGGGCCGGAGAGATAGCATGGAGGTAAGGCGGTTGCTTTTCATGCAGAAGGTCGGTGGTTCCAATCCCAGCATTCCATATGGTCCCCTTAGCCTGCCGGTAGCGATTTCTGAGCATAGAGCAAGGAGTAACCCCTGAACACCGCTGGGTGTGACCCAAAACCAAAAAAAAAATAATAATAAAATAAATAAATAAATAATAAATAAGGCTTTTGGGGAGAGTCATAGTAAAGTGGGTGGGGCACTTGCCTGAAAAGTTGCCAATTAGGATTTGATCTCCAGCATCCCAGATAGTACAGCGACTTCGCCAGGAGTAATTCTGGAGGGCTGAGTCAGGAGTGATCAATGAGCACCATCGGGTGTGACACCAAAACCGAACAATCTTTTATGTAACCATAACAACAACTGAAGGAATATAACTTTGGGACCTGGTGTCTATAAGCATGGAAAAGTCTAAAAAAAAACTAGAAGTAATTTTGAAAATCTCCCTTTGACCTCAAAATTAAAGGAAGAAAATTATTCTGAAATTGGAGGAATTCAGATTTTTGTATTAATGCCAGAAATTTAGCAACGTTATCCTGTAGAGTAATTTCAAAAATAGGTGATGGTCTTTATGGATTTGTTAATCTAGCAAAACAGATTTCTAGGTAGAATAATTAAAAGTGTCATCTGGTTTCTTCCTGCTGCAAAGGATAAAATGTGTGAAAAAAATTATGAGTAAAAAAAAAAAACAACTGGAGAATAAGCTCTTAAATAAAAGGAAACCAAGACATGCTGGGCACAAAAATTAGTTTCTCACCTTCAGTATCTCCCGAAAACAGAAGGGCTTCAAGAAATAGATTAAATTTAAGGCAAAAATAATATGGCTTTAAAAAATATAGTAGAAAATTCTTAGGTAATCATTCAGAAACAAGTTAGAATCTTCTAAAGATTTTGCATGCAAGACAGATGCATTGTATTAAATAATCAAGCTCTGGACCATATGACAGTATATCAGGGAAAGTGTTGGTTTTGTACATAGCCAAATCCTACCTAGTTCTAAACCCCAAGAGCAGATTATCAGCTAAGCAAGAACAGAAGTGATTGCTTGAGAAAACAACAAAGGAATAAGCCTTAAGCATCACTAGGTGTAGCTCAAAACAAAAATAAAACAAAAAATCAGGAAAAAAAATCAAGTTTCTGAAAATTCATGAAGATGTTATCATAGGTAAAACTAAGAAGAAAATAATTACATTAACAAATTTTATGTTTATGGGTTTGTCTACTCTAGTAAACTTAAATCCAGTTTTAGAAAATTTTCCAAAATTAAGAATCATGCTGGTGAAAATACCATCAACTTAACACTAAAAGTGTAAAAGTGTAGAAAAAAAGAAGGGGGTGTTCTATTATTGATAGAAAAGTGTGGAAATGAAGAAACTATCTACTAAAAAACACTGGCCTTTTCAAATTGATTGGCAAATTTGAGGCAATAGAAATGATAAATTGGCCTGAGAGTAGAGCCAAAAGCCACAAGAATTATTATCAGAAAAAAAGGAATCTCAATAAAAGAAATGAAAAATTGTGCTTTTATTACTTTATATTATAGTAACCAGGGACTAGGGCCCAAAAACATACTCTATCTTTCCTGCTATTGTATATTTGTTATGGAGAGAAAAATGTGCCTCTAAATATTCAATAAAGATTATCCATATTGACAAAACTATACTGAAAATTTCTAGGACTAGAGCTATAATGATAACACAGCAGTTAAGGCATATATCTTGCATGTTTCTGGATGTGATTCAGTCATTGGCATTATTTAGTTTCTTGAGCAGGTCACTCTTGATGCGTTTGAAAGGCATAATTGACTCATTTTTCTCCAGCAATATAGATGCTATATTTAGGCTACATCTGGGCTATATGTACATATATCTAGGAGTTGAGTTTGGTACCAATTTCCTCTAATGTTAATTTAGAATCTAAAAGCATTTTTTATTATTCAACAATAGTGTACTATATTGCTCAAAGAATACTATAGTCCTAAATTCATGATCCAACCTTGATTTTATCTAAAACTTCTATTTTTAGGCTAAGAAGCAAAAATTTCTTAAGCTTGTTTACTCTATACCAATACTGCTTTACTTTATTTTAACAGTACCGCTTTTTGGTTTTACATTTTGCCAATTGTATTGATGAATAAAAATGTATGAGGTGAAAATTTAATTATTTTGGGAAATGATTATGGTTTTGACTTAAAAAAAGCTGAGCCGCTTATATTACTTAATCTTATGCTTCAGCAAATTACAAGTAATTAAAATACAGTGAGTTTGAGGAAGTTTAAATATACTGAAAACCATGAACACAATAATAATGTCTTTAGTCACACTAAGTTTAAATTGTCATCCTGGGGAAGAATAAAATGCTTAGAATACAAACATAAAATGTATCACAGACACAGAATAATAAGAAAAAAATAAAAATAAATGGATGCTATTTTACAACATAAATACTGTGTGTGTCTTCGTGTGTGTTTTTATGTTTTGCCAAGTAGAAATAGAAATTCACACACTTTTAAGTCACATTCTTTACAAATGAACTAGATCCCCTGATCTAACATCTCTTTCCTTATCCAATGAAGACAAAATAAATGCACTCAAGAAATACATAAATAAATAATGAAAATAATGTTTTAGTCTTAAAGACTGAAATGATTTTTTTTTTGTTTGTTTTTTGGGCCATACCTGATGACACTCAGGGGTTACTCCTGGCTATGCCCTCAGAAATCACTCCTGGCTTGGGGGACTGTATGGGATACCGGGAGATCGAACCACGGTTCCTCTTTCTTAGCCAAGAGCAAAGCAAAAGCCCTACTGTTTGCACCACCGCTCCAGCTCCTGGAATACTAAATTTTCATGTAAATATCAGTGACTCAGCTATTGAATAGCATTTCAGTCATGTCTCAATTTTGGTGTTTCTCATCCTCCTTATAAGGAAGCATAAAAAAGTGGCAGTGTCAGTAATAATAAGATAAATATAGCCAACCCTTTATTTGACATTGATAGAGATCTAATTAGAGAAATTGTATCCAATTTCAGTTTTTTTTAAATGTATATTAACTATTTTATGTATTAGTAGAGCATTATTTGGAAGATAGTATGTAATATTCTTAATTAAATGTCAAAAACTCTACTTGGAGAATTGAGAACAAAATAAACTTCAAAGTACAGGGCCTGGATCAAGAGTATAGTAGGTAAGATACTTGCCTTCCAGGCAGTCAACCAAAGTTCAATCCCTAGCACCCTACATGCCTGCCAAGTATGATCCCTGAGTGCAGAGTCAGGAGCAACCCCTTAACACTACAAGGTGTGGCCTAACAAATAAACAATATTTGTACCCCTTCTCTTTATCACATTATTTTGATTACTGTAGAATTTGACTCAGTTCTGCATTTTATTTTATAAATATATATTTATATATATTATATGTTTACATATAATATATATTTTTATATATTTCAGTGTTTCACACTTAATACTGACATAAGAAATGAAAAGGAAAAATATTTTTAATTTTATCAGAACAAAAGCATAATTTTAAATAGACATTTTATTTAAAAAAATGAATGTTATTGGGCCCGGAGAGATAGCACAGCGGCGTTTGCCTTGCAATCAGCCAATCCATGGACCTAAGGTGATTGGTTCGAATCCCGGTGTCCCATATGGTCCCCCGTGCCTGCCAGGAGCTATTTCTGAGCAGACAGCCAGGAGTAACCCCTGAGCACCGCCGGGTGTGGCCCAAAAATAAAAAAAAAAAATGAATGTTATTAAATATATCCTAAAAATGATGAAATTTTATGTGGGTCTCTCTTAATGTAGTTATTTTAATATTCACATCTATTTTGTTGTTTTATATTCTGAATAGAAATAAAGCAGAGACAATTAAGTGGGGGAGGCTCTTGCGTGATATACTAAACCCCATTGGATCCTACTACTGCGTATGGTCCTCTGATCAATAACAGGAGAATAGGAGTAATTGTTAAGTACATATTTCATTGTATATCCTAAATACCACAAAGTGTGGCCCTAAAACAAAAGCAAAACAAAATGTCAGCTTTTTTATTAGAGGTGAAAAAAAGAGATAAAATATATGCTTTCTAGAAGACATGAAATGAATTAGGGAAGCAGACTTAATTTTTTTATTTAAACAAATTTATTACATACATACATGATTGGGTTTGGGTTTCAGTCATGTAAAGAACACCACCCATTACCAGTGCAACACTCCCACCAACAATATCCCAAATCTCCCTCCTTCTCACCCAACCCCCGCCCGTACTCTAGACAGGCTTTCTTTTTTTTTCTCTTTATTTGAATATCTTGATTACATAAATGATTGTGATTAGGTTTCAGTCTTGTAAAGTACACCCCCCTTCACCAGTGCAACTTTCCCGCCACCAATGTCCCAAATCTCCCTCCATCCCACCCCACCCCCACCTGTACTCCGGACAGGCTTTCAAGTTCCCTCATTCATTCACTTGATTATGGTAGTTCTCAGTGTAGTTATTTCTATAACTGTGCTCACCACTCTTTGTGGTGAGCTTCATTGAGTGAGCTGGTGTTCCAGCCCTCCTCTCATTGTCTCTGAGGATTGTTACAAAAATGACTTTTATTTTTCTTAAAACTCATAGATGAGTGAGACTATTCTGCGTCTCTCTCTATCCTTCTGACTTATTTCACTGAGCATGATAGATTCCATGTACATCCATGTATAGGAAAATTTCATGACTTCATCTCTCCTGACGGCTGCATAATATTCCATTGTGTATATGTACTACAGTTTCTTTAGCCATTCGTCTGTTGAAGGGCAGACTTAATTTCTAAAGTGCATCTTTAATTTTGGAGAATAGTGCCTATTACTTTAGTCTGTTATTTTTTCTAAGAATCATGTGATTTTGGGGGGTTGCTCAGACCCAGTAGTGCAAAAGGCTTACTCCTAATTCTTCACTCAGGAATCAGTCCTGGCAGTGTTTGTGAAACCATATGGGATGCTAGGAATTAAACCTGGGTAGGCCACATGCAAGGTCCTAGCCTGTACTACATGATGAAATTATTTCTGATTTAGAGAATAACATTGTGTTCAAAATAAATTGATTAAAAATCACATAATATGTTATTTTATGAATCAAAAATAATTCCATCATGTTTCTTAATGAATCTGATATAAGGATTTACAGTGACATAAAATATGAATGAAGATATTTTATACATAAAGTTATGTGCATGTTGTAGTAATTTCAAAATAAAAGAAGATACTTTAGAATTTATTCTGCATTACTTCAATTAAATATGTCTTTGATGGGAGGGGACCCTTTGCTACAATCAGCTGTGCATGAGGACTATCCTGGCTCTGTGCTTAGTACTGTTTTCTTGTGAAGGTACCATATGTGGAACTAGGTGTTTGAGTTAGTGTTAAAAGTACTCTTTCTTAGGCTTGAAATTTTATTTAAGAGATTAAATTATTATAGGTCTGTAGCAGGCCAAAAGAGGAATCATACTAATGAATACATAAAACTCTGAGTCTGGAACTATAAATTTTCGAGACAGAAAAACATCTATTTTAATGCTAAAAGCCATTAGCATTATATTTACTTAGAATTATTTAAAATTCTAAATACATAGATTCCTTACAGAGTTCAAATTTGAACCTCTACATAAATCATAGTTTAGTTTTGTGGAAAATAAGAGATCACTTGGCCCAATTTATCTATTGACCACAAAAGAAGATTTGTCAATATTAAATTTTTAGCTCAAACACAATTGCAGTGTACAAGGTTTGATATTAACAATCAAAACTAACTACATATATTTGTGATCCTTATATTCAAGAATTTGCTACTAACCTATTAATGTCTAAATTAATGCAAAAGTTTATAGTATATTACACAATGTTAGAGGGGAAAAGAAAAAGAATAAAGAAAAATTGTGCTAATATCAGTTTACTTAATGTTACTTCTTACTTATAATAAAAATGTGTAGATATTGTTTGACTAGTTAATATTTATTTACTTTCACCCCCAAATACTGTAATTATTCAACATCCCTCATGTATATTTAGAGATACTCTTTTTTTATTTTTTATTTATTTTGTTTTGTTTTGGGCTCACACCCTTCAGCGCTCAGGGGTTACACTTGGCTGTGTTCTCAGAAATCGCTTCTTGAGGGGCCGGCTAGGTGGTGCTAGAGGTGTCTGCCTTGCAAGCGCTAGCCAAGGAAGGACCATCGTTCGATACCCCAGCATTCCATATGGTCCCCACAAGCCAGGGGCAATTTCTGAGCACTTAGCCAGGAGTAACCCCTGAGCATCAAATGGGTGTGGCCCGAACCCCCCCCCCCAAAAAAAAATCGCTTCTTGGGAAGCCGGGATTTGAACCACCATCCATCCTGAATAGGCTACATGCAAGACAAATGCACTACCAGTGTGCTTTTTCTCAGCCCAGAGGATACTCTTTTTGAGGAGATTGAGTCAGGGATGTGAGATTTCTGCATACATTCTAAAATCTAATACTTGAACTGCCATTTTGATAACTGATAGCTTTAGGATATTGGTCTATAGAGATATTCTCTACATTTAATTCTAGTCTAGCTCCCTTAAAACAAATCAAAACAAAGTGACCTTATTTCTAAACCACAATGGAAATCATCTACCTTTCTGATCTGTCAAAGTAATTATTTTGCTATCTTCATAGTATCCAAGTTAATTACTGCTGTTTTCTTATGCCTATCTTCCTTCCCTACAAATTGATCACCTTGAGAGTTTGTTTCCAGATTTTTTGATTCATGTCTATACTTGCAATCCCAGCACAGGGGTGTAAGAATATAGAATAAGTATTATTGAATGACTAATAAATAAAAACAACTTGGTTGCCTTGGATAAATATTTTCAGATTACATTCCTCCTTAACATTCCCTTGATTACATCTCTAATTCTAGAGTAGATATAATTGAAGAACTTAATTGTATTTGTTCAGAAAGTAATTTATTTTACATTACTGTCGATCTTATTAGAGTGACTAAAATGTAGTGTTCTTTTTTTTTTTTTTTTTTTTGGTTTTTGGGCCACACCCGTTTGACGCTCAGGGGTTACTCCTGGCTATGTGCTCAGAAATCGCCCCTGGCTTGGGGGGACCATATGGGACGCCGGGGGATCGAACCGCGGTCCTTCCTTGGCTAGCGCTTGCAAGGCAGACACCTTACCTCCAGCGCCACCTACCCGGCCCCTAAAATGTAGTGTTCTATAGTTAAAGTTATAGAACTCATATTAACTTCAGAAATTTTCCTGTGATCTCAGGTGAAATTATTTAAATTTTTATCACAGTATCCTTATTTGTAAAGTGAATATATTAGTAATATTTTTTAGAGCTTCTTATGACTATCATGTTCTAAGTGCTTGCTATAAGGTTATAACCATAAAATAATTATTATTATTATTGTTTCAAATTTTATATGGTGATTGTAATTCTCAACATTATTTTACCTGTGTATGTAATTAAAGAACATGTAAATAATATTATATATACAGTAATTTTTATCTACAGATATAGGTGTTTTTAAGTCAAGCAATACATCTGATGGAGTAGCTGTTTTTGAAACTTATGTTGGTGAATAGCAGAACATAAAATGCTGTGTTAAAATGAACCATCTCACACTGTTGAAATCTGTATTTACTGAAAATTATCTATATATAAATTCTACAGAAAACTTTCTTCTGCTGTTTTTATGTCCTGTGATATATCAGTAATTTTTTTCATTAAAATGGGTCCTTAGAGATACAATGGCCAGAAACAGAAAGAGGTTTTGATAAAATCTGTCCTTTATATACACTTTTTTTCAAGCTTCTTAAAAATGGCTTAGACTACTTGAAAATAATGTGAATATAATTCCAACTCTGTTTACAGTAGGATGGGTATAACATAATTTATTTTGGAACAGGCATTCTTCCAAACATATATTAAACTAGAACTACTTGTGAAATGAAGGATATTCTTCATTCCTAATGCCTATCTGAGATTTATTCCTCCAACTCCAAAAGTGTCCATCAATTTTCTCATAAAAGTAGAGGTCAAATTCAATGACATCATCAAAAAAACCTTAAACTCCTTCAAAGACTTTTTTTTTTTGCCCTTCAGAACTGAATAAACAAAAATATCTCATGAAGAATGAAATGGTCTTGGGAATTAATATTTAACTTTCAAGTTGAATCAATGTGTGTGGAATATGTGCTTAACCTCTAATGATCTGTTTTTATTTCAGTTTATTTTATAAATATATTTCTGAAAACAATAATTGGCAAGATCTGTAACTTCAGTTATGATAGTTTTTATCTAGTAATATAATAGTTTTAATCTAACACTCAAAGCTACTGAACTTTGAGAGAAAATTCTTCCCAAGCTAGATCTGAATTCTTACCCTGATAATGATCTATGTAATTATTTAAGTATTATTCTTGCTTTTCACTCTACTTTTCCTACAAAAGCCAACAGTGTTTAACCAAATTTCAGTTAACCACAAACTTCCTTTCTATTTTATTTAGCCATTTTATTTACTCTCTTTTCCTACCGTCAAAAAATAAACAAAATTAACACTCTGCTATTCATAAATGAGATATTTTGTAATGACTAATATTTGGGATATATACAGAAGAAACCTAAAACTGTGATATTAAACTTTTAAGTTGGTATGAACAAAAACATGACTAGAAATATTAAGAGTGCTTGATAAGCACTGCACTAGCATTACTCATCAAAAAATGTTAATAAAATTAATATGTTTTAAATTAGGTAACCTTTATAACAGTAAGGATGACTGAATCTCAAGCTTTATGTTATCTCAGTATTAACACATTAATAGCCCCAAAATTAATTAAATGGATTTTAATGTTCCTTTAATCTGTTTGGTTTTTTGTTTGTTTGTTTGTTTGTTTGTTTTTGTTTTTGGGCCACACCCATTTGATGCTCAGGGTTTACTCCTGGCTAAGCGCTCAGAAATTGCCCCTGGCTTGAGGGGACCATTTGGGATGCCGGGGTATCGAACCGCAGTCCTTCCTTGGCTAGCGCTTGCAAGGCAGACACCTTACCTCTAGCGCCACCTCTCCAGCCCCTATAATCTGTTTTTTAATTTAAAATTTCAGTCTTAACTTTTACTATTATCACCTTTTATTTATTGAATCAGTTGCTGTTTCTTTCTCCAATCCTGCCACTTGTTGAGGTGCTGCTGCAGTTCTATTTTTAACAGGTCCCCAGGTGATGGTATTGCAGATGGTTTATGAAGAACTGTCAACTAGCCTTGTCTTGCACATAATAGTATAAAAACTCTCACTTGAAAAAATGGTATGCTTACCTCTCCAGAAGCTGCCAGCCTGCAAGTAGGTTTTTTGTTTGTTTTCTCCTCTTGATGTATTTTTTGAGCATTATTTTTTCTTTCACACACAACTTCCTAAATTATGTGCACCTTGCAAATAAGTAACTTTAATGACTGTTTGATTTATAAAGAGAATGGGAATTAAAATCTTTCTTTTTTATTTTTCTCATCTCAGATATAAGCTACATCATGCATTTACTACTTACTCTCAAATTAGAACTGTAAGAATCTGTACTTATAAATATATACAAGTAGTCTATATGCTTGCAAAATTCAAAGTATCCAAATTATTGGTATAGCACAGAAATGGAAAAGCAAAGTGCCACTCAGAAATAGCTAAGCAATAATATTGGATTGTTTTTTATTTTGGGATCACACCCGGTAACCCTCTACGGTTACTCCTGGCTCTGTGCTCAGAAATTGCTCCTGGCAGGCACGGGGGACCATACTGGATACCTGGATTCAAACCACCATCTGTTTGGATCAGCTGCTTGCAAGGCAAACTACTGTGCTATCTCCTGGCCCTGGAATCATATTTTTGAAATGTTTGCATTTATTAGTTAAAGCAAATAACTTTTGACCAGGAAGCTTAGCCCATGGTATAAAGTTTTCCATTTTGAGTTTTTTCATAAAGGGATTTATGAAACATTTGAAACATCTGAACATTTCTATGTATATAAGTATCACTATAAAATGAGTTTCAGTTAAGTAATTATTTTTGGTATTTGGGGCCACACTAGCGGCTCTCGGGGTTACTCCTGGCTCTGCATCCTGGCAGAGTCTGGGACCATATGGGACGCAATGATTTGAACATGTATCTATCCCAGATCAGCTGCGTACAAGGCAAACACCCCAATGCTGTGCTTTTGCTCTGGTCGCCAAGGTAAGTAATTTTTGGTAAAATCTTTTTAACTTAACCTGATATAATTATTGGTTAATGAATCATATTAGATATACATTTTTATTTATCTTTTGAATCTATGTCTTTTCAATTTTACAAATGTGTTTATGTTGTTTAGTTTATTATATAACTTTTTTATCGAGCTAGAAATTTTTAGCCCATAGTTCAGATATTTTTTCTCTAGTTCAAATTATAAAATTATCTGCTTTATCTTTTATACTTTAGATATTCCTTCTTTCACTTATGTTCATTTCCATATAATTTACAATGTTGAAAATTAATTATAGAATCTTATACATGCAAGTAAAATATTTTTTATTGTTAAGCTATATCTCAACCCCTATTTTCTTTTAATTAAAACTTTTGAAGAATACTCTTCTGTGTTTCCAAGCAATTACATTATATTTTTTTAAATTCCAACCCGGTTGTCCAACATCACTAAGAGAAATACCATATTTTTCTAACTGATTTGTCTTACTTTATATTCTGTATTCCAATTTTGTGTTCTCTTTTGTTCTTTTGTTTTACTGACTCATATGCTTTTCTCTGTCAATAGCAATAAGAAGGAGGATAGTTGGAAAAGATCACTCCGGATAAGAATTGGGTGCTGAAAGTTGTTAAAGTAATAAGCATGATACCCTCCAGTAACAGTAATACAAACCACAGTATCTAAAAGGGGAAAAGAAAGTTATAGTCAGAGAGTGGTGTTAAAAAATAATCAATGTTAAAGTCAGAGAAGAACTGTTTGTGATTGATGACTTTACTAATACTGTAATATATGTGTGTGTGTATATATATATATATGTGTGTGTGTGTGTGTGTGTTGACATTTTAGAGAAATAGAAAGTTCAAATTACTTTACACTTTTGTCTCCCATTTACAATCTATCTACTATATCTAATTTGACATTAAGTTTAGCTTGTTGGATGATCTAGTTGAATTATTTAATTTTAGTAGAACCTGAGTAAAGTATAAGAAACATTTAAAACCTGATTAATGTTCATGCTTGTATCTTTAAATCTATTTTATTTTTATCTGTTCTTTATTTATTAAATATTACACAGTTTAATTTTGTATGTGTGAGGTTTGGGTTGAGTGGGGTTGTACTATATCTGGCAGTACGCAGGAAATATTCCTGGCTCTGTGTTCAACACTAAAACCTGGTACTCTCTAGAAATAGATTGAACTGGACCCATCCATATGCAAGGCAAGTAGAGTTACCTCTTATATGAAATCTCCAGTTCTATTATTTTTTACATATCAAACTTGGATGAAAGACAAAAATATGTGTGTATATATGTATGTAGATATATATCATAAAATTTGTGTAAAAGTGTGTCAAGTAGTGTTTCAAGTGTCAAAAAGTAGGTTGGATTATTTCTGGATAAATTTACTAATACATGTAAAATTTTATTATATATTTATATATTATATAAATAATATATCTATATAACTATAGACCTTACAAGTACTTCCAATAGTTTTAATTTTTCTATTGACACCTCAGTTCTCTGGCTGATCAATTGAATGGCAGCCTAGCTTTTGCATACAGTTGGTAAATTTAAATGTTTTTTGAAATGCTTTATTACATTTAGATTGATTTTATATTTGTTATGATAAACATTTTTATGTTTTCATTTCAGAACACACCTGGCTATATTCAGGATCTGCTCTTGAATGTAGTTCATTCTGTTCTTATCACTGCTTCATCACCTGTGTCTTTACAGGAAAGCACATGTTATATATTCCTTGACCTGTGACCTATATCCCCAGTATTTTTTTTTCCTTTGGTTATTTTTAAAGTAGTAAAATGAATAGTTTTAGTCCTTTAATTTTCAGTTAATTTACTTAAAAGAGTATAGTATGTTTTTAGGAAAAGGGTTTCTAAAATCTACTTATATTTGTTAATTATTTATTTTAGTTTGCAACAAGGACTATTGTCTGAGTTTGCCACAAATTCTAGAATTGGTTCTAAAATTTGTTTCTGGTATGATTTATAACAATGTTCACATGGTATTTTTCAATATAGGAATTTTTGAAGGCAAAAATTGCTGATAACTAGTAATTAAATCCACAGTTTTCTATAAAAGTAGAATTGCTTACATTCTACTATTTTGTTTTTTAGTTTTGTTTTAGGGCCAAATTGTGTAGTGCTCAAGGCTTACTCCTGTTTGTGAGCTCAGAGATCACTTCTGGTGAGGCACAGTGAAGCATATGGGGTGTATAGGACAAAAACTAGGTTGGTGGTATGCAAGCCTTAAGTTAACACTGTATTATTACTTCAGTTCCTATGCTCATCTTTTTCCTAATAATGACAGTTCATTAGTAACCAAATATGTTCTTATATTTTGTAGTTACATTTTATTGATATACTGTCACATCAATATTTTTCATCTATTCTCCATGGTTTGATTTTGCAAAATGGTGGTGAAGCTGAGTAGATATGACAGAGGTCATATGAGTCTCAAAACTTGAAATATTTATTACCAGCCCTTAAAACCCTTAGGCAGAGAATAGTTTACTGTCTTTATAAAACAGTTCCACACAGCATTTTATCCCCTTCTGTCATGTAAGACTACAAATCTGCAACTGAAGAGCTCTCAGCAGAAACTGTACTAACTTCATAATCTTGAATTTCTCTCCTTCCAGAACTGTTAAAAAATACATCGTATCTTTACAGTCTATATCTTTTATTATAACAACTGGAGCAAAACTATTGCCAAACTTACTATATTGAGTCGCAATTTAGTTTGTTTCCATTTCTTTGCTAGCTGGGTATTCCTTTTCTGAATTTATTTGGGCCCATTAATATTGGAATTGAATTATACTAAATACTATTCTTGTCTATAAAATCATAAATGACCTTATATATACAAGCAATAGTTCTTATTTTATTTGGGGCCTCAATTTCAATTTTCTGAGTAGCTGATCAGCATAATTTTATTAAAATTTTGCATATACCCTTTTTGAAATTTGAAGAAAATAAAAGTAGAAATAGATAAAATTCATCACAGATAATCAGAGTGTCATATTCAGCCATTATATTATTGTCAGCATTTATTTGTCTTGTCACATGTAAATGTGTAATGAGTTAAATTATTGATCACAAAGCAGAATTAAATTGGTTGACTTTAACTATTGCCATTTTGACTATTGGTAAAAAAGCCCTACAATAGTAATTAGCTCATATCATTCCTTAAATTATCTTTGCTTTCTGGACAGACCTTTGACAAGAACTTCCTTTGCTTGTTTTGTTTTGTTAAGTGTTGATAGAATTAGCATTACAGGTCAAAGAAAGGAAATGATGAAAATATGTCTTCTTGTGCATATTTAATTTAACATGCAGTATTTTAAAAGTATTTCAGAAAATATAAATCTATGAAGAAATTTTCAACACTTGCATTGGAATTCTCTATGGAATTTTGCCATCTGGTTAACAAACTTTAAAATGACAATTTCTGGACTTTTTACAGTCTTAAATGCTTGCTTTCAGGCAACTTTTCTATAAAGTTAACTGGAAAGGTCTCATCAAGATTAATTGGGCATTAAAGTAAAATTTATGCTTTCTCTACTAGAATCAATTTCTTCAGGTCAAAAAACCTAAACATTTACTTTTAAAAGTAAAACTATTTATTTGTTTATTTATTTTATTTTAATTGTTGAAATACTTATTTTCTTACTAATTAACTTTTAATAGATAAAAATAAATAAATTTTGAAAATATATAAAACAGGGCTGGAGAACTAAGCCAACTAATTATATTATCTATTATATATTCTTTTGTTTTAAGATGACCAAATTTAAACAAATTACATCAACTTTTGTCTAATATTTTCAAATGTACTATTACTTTTAATGTAGGTACCAATATTTAACATAAAGTGAGACTTTAATTTTCTTTATGAACATGTTTTAAAATAAAGCTGGGGTTAATTTAAGTATAACCCGACAAAATTGTTTAGAGATGCATTTCTATCTTACTCTAATATATATTTTCTTCTCTGCTTTGTAAATATAAAGTTGGAGGCCAGCTTCCAGCTCAAGCATTTGTATAAGGGACTCATATCAATTTGGCAAAACTAAGAATTGGGTATCGGTGCATATTTCAAAGTTTTGTCAAATTTAAGAAACTTGTTTTATAAAATCATGAAATAGTATTAATATTTTTCTTTTTTGGGGGGCCGGGGGGAGGTCACACTGGGTGGCACTCAGGGGCTTCTTTGGCTCTTGGCTCGGAGGACCACATGGGATGCCTGGGATCGAACCCGTGTCAGACCTGGGTTAGCCGCATTCAAGACAAAAAGCTCTACCGCTCTACTACCACTTTGGCCCCATAATAACATTAAACAAAAGATTATTATTTTTTATACTTAGCATCTATCTACTTATTGGTCAGTGTTTATTGAATAACTTTCTCAATTTGCTTTATTTTTCCCTAATAAAAGCAATGTGAGGTTGAGAGATAATAAAGTTTCTGCTTTATATGCAGCTGAATCTGGTTTAGTCTCCAGCAAACATATATTTCCCTGAGTCCCACCAGGTGTGAGCACATAGCCAGGGGTAAGTACTAAGCAACTCTGACTATAATTGGGGTGGGGGTGGGGGAGACAATGAAGAAGAAAGCTAAACCAAACAGAAAAAACTTTTTTGTTGTTTTTGTTTGTTTGTTTTGGTATATATTTTTTTTTGGATCATACCTGATGGTGGGTGCTCAGGTATTACTTCCTGGGGTTTTATTGGATTTTTTAATTAATTAATTAATTAATTTTTTGCTCAGGAATTATATGCTGGCGGACTCAGAGAACCATATGGAATGCCAGGATAGAACCTGGGTCAGCTGTGTGTAAGGCAAGCACCCTACTCTCTGTATTATTGCTCTGGCTCAGAAAGAAAAGTAATAAATTTAAATATGCCATTATTCAGGCAAATAAATCTAGTTATCAAAATAAACCATTTTTAACATCATTATACCTCTTGACAAGTGCTTGTCCTGCAAACTAGACTGCATACTTGCAGTTATAACCAAGGAAATACACTAGTTATTTTCAACCTTCCTGCACTTAAAGGCCTGCAATAATCTGTGGACCAGTGAATGAAGATCAGCAAAATTAAAAAAAATCCTAAACTAAATGATAGGGTTAGAATTCAAATTCAGACCTGACCTATTCTAAAGCCCAGGTAATCCGTTAATATTTTATTTTATTGTGAGTAGAATTCTGTGATATTTTAAATGAGTATCTAATAAAAAGTTAAATGTTGAACTATCTTTATAAATATAAAATAATTAAATTGTCATTGGTGACAGCATTGGTGTATTCTTAACATTGGTGACCTAAGATATTTCATTTTTCCAATTTAATCAGGCCATATTTTTATGTAAACATTTTGCCAACTGTGTATTATTATAAAAATCATTGATGTTAAAATATATAAATGTGCTTTGTATACATATAAACTTAAATCCCAGCACTAGCAATATTTAGCAGCTTATTAGTAAACAACACAACTCTCAGACTTGAATACTTTATTTTTAAGCTAAGGGCACATAAAACAAGTTATAATTTTATGAGGATTAAATTTTTATGAGAATTGAATGATTTTATGAGAATTAAACAATTTTATGAAATTTACATTATGTTACAAAAAAATCAGAAAATGTTAGAAATTTTTACATCATTTTTTTGTCATTTTTATTTACATTTAAATTTTTATTTAATTGAACTATTATGTTTAATGAATAGGAAATACTTAATAAGGAGACATTTTTGGATTATAAGATGGTATAATATTCAAGTTGTGATGCTTGTGTAATTAATATTTGATGTAACCTTGAGAAATACTTGTAAGGAAGTGTCTAATTGGCATAGAGGAATATTTTTTACTTTTTAACATAAAATATTTTATTGTAATAAAAAATTTTAATTAAATCACAGTAAGATACAGTTACAAAGTTGTTCTTGGTTGGATTTCAGTTATACAATATCCAATAGGGATCCCTAAACCAGAATGCACTTTCCACCTCTAATATACCCAGTTGTCCTAGTTTCCCTTCCCCATATCCCCTCAGCTTTTATCCTGCCTGCTTCTATGGCAGATATTTTTCTTCTCTCATTCTCTCCCCCTCACTCACTTTCTCATTCTCTAGTTTTTCTTTTAGACTTTGTGGTTTGCAATATTGGTACTGAGAGTGTGTCATGTATATCAAAATCCTGACCACAGTAATAATTTTCAACTACCATTGCCATAGTGACCTATTTCTCTGCCCTAACTGCACAGCCCTACTCTTTGTGACAAGCCTCCTAACATTGACCAGATTCCTGGAACTGATCTCTAAAGGTATTATTACCATACAATTTAATATATACATATATATCTGATATATGATATGTAAGATGTATATCATGTATATATGAGTGAAATAATTTTATATCTATCCCTCTCCCTCTTACTTATTTTGCTCAACATAATCATCTCTATATCCATTCATATATAAGTAAATTTTATGACTTGATTTTTCTTAATAGCTGTATAGTATTTCATTTTGTAGGTAAACAACTATTTTTTTTCTATATACTCATCTTTTCTCAGATATGTTTTTCCCCCAGATTCGGATTATTGTAAATAGTGCTAGGAATATAGAAACGCAAATGCCTTTTTTGCACTATATTTTTTGATTTCCTGTGATATGCTCCCAGGAATGACATTCATAGGTCATAAAGGAGCTTAGTTTCCAGGCTTTTGAGTAATATTTATATTGTTTTTCAAAAAGGGTGGAACATTTGACAATGATATTTACATTCCCATGAGCAATGAATGAAACTCCCTTTCTTCCTGCATCTATGCCACTACTGGTGATTCTCTTTTTGTTCTGTTCTAATCTCAATAGTGTGAAATGACATCTTATTGTTGTATTGATTTGTATGTCCCTGATGATGAATGCTGTGCAGCATTTGTTCATATGCTTTCTCTCCATCATTATTTCTTCTTGAGAAAGTTTCTGTTCATATCTTTTCCCCATTTTTGATAGAATTATATATTTTTCTCTTCTTAAGTTCCAACAGTGACTTACATATCTTAGATATTAACCCCTTATCAGATGGGCTTTTGGTAAATAGTTTCTCCCAATCATAGACAGTTTTTATTTCCTGGTCATTATTTACTTTGAGGTGCATGGGGAAAGTAATGCCTTCCATCTTCTTTATTTTCCAAAGAATTGCTTTAGCTATTAGTGGAGTTTTATTTCTCCTTATGAATTTCAGAAGTATTTGCTCAACTTCTTTAATATATATCTGGGGTATCCTTATAGGTATTGCACTTTGTTTCTCAAAATTTCTTTATAGACTTTACGATTGTCTAAAAATAGTATCATGTCATTCTCAAACATTGAGAGTTTCACATTTTTCTTTCTGATCTAGATGCCCTTTATATCTTTTTCTTGCTTAATTGCTTTGACAAGTACTTCCAGTACTATATTAAATTGAAGTGGCAAAATGGGAAAACTTTTCTTGTACCAGATCTTAGAGGAAAGAAAGAGAGGTAATTTGCATATGTGAAAATATTCTTATCCTCTGGTGTGTCAAAGAGATAGTACAATAGTATTTGCTTTCCAGGCAAACAGCATGAATTTGATCTCAAACAACTATCTCTATGTTCCATGAATATAGAGCCAAGAGGAAACCTTGACCACAGTCAGGTATGGTCTAAAACTGCCACAAACAAATTAAATAGAAAATATTCCTAGCCTCGCACAAAGAGCTTGCCATGATTTAATCACCACACCCTATGTGATTCACTAAGCTCTGATAGAAGTGGTCATTTAACATAGAGCGAAAAGTAAGCCCAGAATCCCACACAGCTGGGAGTGACCAAAAGGAAAAAAAAAAGAATCAGTATTTTTGTGTGATTGTCTGATAGCAAAATGAATACTATTTTTCTGGAGATATTAAAAATGAACTAGTAAGTTTGTCTTTGAGAACATATGTAGATTTATCAGTTTCTAAAATGCAATTCAAATTACTGAATAACATTTTGTGTATTACTATTGCTATATTGCCTTTGAGTACTTTTCATATTAATATCGCAAACTATGTTATTTATTTTTTAATTTTATTGATTGATTGATTGGATTTTGAGTCACACACACTGGCAATGCTCAGCAGTTACTCCTCGCTCTGCATTCAGAAATTGCCCCTGGCAGGCTCCAGCAACCGCATAGCATGCCAGGAAATGAACAGGGTCCCTTCCAGGTCAGCAGCATGTAAGAATTGCTATTGTGAAAATAGTTTTTTGATTATAGACCTGCTACTTAATAAAGGTGCTAATGACATAAGCTACCTCATTTGAAGTACATATTAAATTTTTATCCTTTACTATCAAGATCAAAATTAAATGTTTTTTCATGACATTTTCTCACAACATATAGAAATATACTTTCTTCAATTATGGGGGTTATGAAGAGAAGTGTCTGTGAAATGTGGTAGAAAATTATTTCCTAGAAGAGTGATTTGAGAATGAAGAAATGCATTGTACTGAGTTGTAGGAGTTTAAAACCAACAACATAGTGGCTTAAGAAGCATTTTCTCTTGTGACTAGAATTTGAAATATTCTTAATGTTCTTAAGGTTTCAGACATTTTTTTCACTGCATTATTATTTACCTAACCAGAACAATTTGTGGTACTTTCTAATTCTGCTTTCAGTAACCCATAGATCTCAACATATCTCTGTCTCAGAGAGTTAGATGAGTGTTTTTCAACCTTTTTGTGCAAAGGGACACTTTTTTTCATAAAAAAAAAAAAAACATGAGGCACACCACCATTAGAAAATTTTCAAAAAAAACTTAACTCTGAGCCTATATTGACTATATATAAAGTAATTCTCATGAATAGAATCAAATAAACACAAATAAATTATTTTATGATTACTTTATTACAAAATAATAAAGTACTTTATAATTGCTCATATTTCTGTTCACTTACTCAGTGCAAAACCTGAGCATCTTTGTCTGAACACAAAGCTGATACTCTGGCAGGAATTGAAGAAAGATACACATGTAGTTCTTCATTAACAGCTCTTAATCTCTCTCAGTCTTTCATTTTCATAGTCCGTAACATGCACTATGGCTCACATATAAACCAATCATGCCAAAGCCGCATGTTACAAATTAAATTGAAATTTTTCCCATGACATACCAGACAATATCATACTAGTGTGCCGAGGCACAGTGATTGAAAAACACCGAGTTAGAGGTTGCTTAAACTAGTAACAATTTTAAGAAATCCTAAAAATTTTTGATATAAAATAAATTATGATCATGTAAAGTAATAAGTATTAACATATAATGTTTACCCCCAAATGTCTATTTTTTTCTTTGTGACTAATGTGTCATTAGAGGTTTTCAGAGAGGTCATTTTGTTTCCTAAAGCATTTCTTAACAACTCCTTAATATTTAACTAGGGTAGTGTATTTGAAGTCTTAAAGACCAATTTAAAGTTCTAGATAGTATATTTATTGTAATTTTCCTTGGGTTGTCCTTTTCCCGCTGACAGTTACTTCATGTATACTAGAGAGACATTAATTGCAATTCATATTTAATATGAGCATTTGTTTTTGTGTGGCAATTTCTAAGCAAATGTCTGCACATGTCTATTTAAACTCTGTAAAATTTGCAGAGAGGTGCTGTTATGGATTTTTGAATGTTTCTTCACTGGTAATAATATCAACAGCAAGAACACAAACATAGACTGAACAACTGTTGTTTTAGAAATGAGTCACTAATAATTCTTAAGAATGTTCTCTATGAGCTGCACAGCTCCTCACCAATTTTGGGCATCTACATTCTCTTGGCAGGAGTTTGGACTGCCACAACAAATAAAACACGGTAGAAGCAATGCGGCGTGACTTCCAAGCCTAGGTCACAAAAATTCTGCTTCCCCATTGCACTTTCACTACACTGACTCTTGCAAATCAGATTCCGATTTATGAGAGAACTGGAAACACATTGAGAGGCCACCTGTCTATATGCCAACAAAGGCCACAATGAACTGCCAGAATCAACTGCCAGATATGTCAGTGAAGCAATACTCAGATAATTAGTTTCTAGCCTTAGAGACATTCCAGCTGTGGCTGAATAGATACAGAAACAAGCTATTCACACTGAGCCATGGCCAAATGGTAGCTTCCTACATATAATTATATTGCTGTTATTTTATGCCACTACGTTTTTGAAATGGTTTATCACAAAACAGTAGAAAATTATGATTAAATGATTGCCAATTTTTTGATAGAGAATGTTCATGGTCATTACAGGATTGATACTGCTTATCAAGAAATATGTTCTAAATCTAGATATGTCTGTCTTCAGTGCACAATTTGACAGCTTGTCTGATCTTTTTCAATTTGATCATTAGTTCTCAGAAGTAACAGACTATAGATTTAAGCACCCTTTTTAATTATGATTTTGATTTATCTTGTCTGAAGTGTATACTCCATCAATATCTCATTTCAAAGAATTTATAACAGATTTCTCTTAGCAGTATTGGAACATTTCCACATGCGCCCCAGACAAGTTTATAATTTTAAAACATGATAATTCTTTGTTTGATAGCATCCATTTTATAATTCAATGATACTATATTTACTAATTCAGCAAGAATGTTTAAACTATTACATATACAGACATTTAAATAGGATCAATACTTCTTTTATGTGCAAAATAACAACCCAAACTGCACATTTCTTTGTTTTCTTCCCTTGAGTAAGCATGACTACATTTTGCACATCTTCTGAAGTATAGTTTAACAGCTGAAAATATTATTTTCTACTTACTGTGAATATCCCTTGATAGTCTAACTTTTTATCTTTAATATATCTCTGTGATAAAGTATTTTTATCCTACAATCTTGTATCTGAAAAAATAAGTGCAATATAAAAATCTACTCGCTGTAAATCACAGGTAAGAAATAAACAGAAATAAAGTGTTGTCCTAATTTGAACTAGTATTTTTAGTTTATTATACAATTTGTCTGGCACTATGGGGTTTTACAAGTAACCTCCAATTATTATAGAAGGCCTTTCAGTTAAATACTATTTTACTCATTTGATTGGGAATTGGAAGATTTAACATGCCTCCTATTTTATCATTGACAATCGAATAATCACACATCAAATTATTTTGATACATATTTATTGAATGAAATATAAAATTGTATATATATACACATTCACACAAATTTAACTCCACTTCTTAACATATTATATAATTCTCAATTTTCCTGATTTCAAGCAAAAACTAATCTTTATTATGAGAACAAATATCAAAATATTGCAGTTTACAAAGAGCTTAAGTTCAGTGGGCTTATGCCATATGTATTTATTTGATACTTAATCTAAGGTGGAAACTGAGGTAGTACTGCCAGCTCATTATATATCTGCTAAGTCATTTTAAATTAGAGTTTCAAACACCTCTAAACTAAGGAAATAAGAGATAGAGTGTTTCTCTAGGAGAGCAATTCACTGAGCTAAGAGGAACCCTAGAGGTCTATAGTTGATAAACAAGCCCATCTGTTCATTCTTTAGGTAGGATGTGACAATTCTTTAAGGTTCTTCAGAAGCAAGAATATCCTGAAAGTCACTAGAAACATCCCTATTTTCTCTATAGTTGATGCTCTTATTGATTTAATCCCACTAAACTGGGTAGTATCTTTTAATGAGGTAAATACAATTTGATACTGGTGAATTGCTTTTGTGTGTTTCTTAGCTACTTGGGCCAAATTCTTTGAAACTCAAGGTTACTGTTGGCTCTCTGCACAGATATCACATGTGCAAGACAAGCATCCTACTCCTTCTACTACCATTCAAAACCAATATCTAACTAATTTTTAAATTTGTTCACTAAAAAATATTGAGAACATTAATTTCCAATTAAATATTCATCAAATGCCTGAAATTAAATCCATGATTATTCCCAAATACATTGCTAAATATTAACCAATGTTTAGAAAATGTTTATCAAGTGGAAGCAGAGATAAACAGATGGGACTATATTAAGCTGAGAAGCTTCTGCATCTCAAAGAAAATAGTGCCCAGAATACAAAAGCCACCCACTGAGTGGGAGAAATTATTCACCCAATACTCATCAGATAAATGACTAATATCCAAAATCTACAAGGTACTGACAGAACTATACAAGAAAAAAACAACTAACCCCATCAAAAAATGGGGAGAAGAAATGAACAGACACTTTGAAAAAGAAGAAAGGCAAATGGCCAAAAGGCACATGAAAAGATGCTCAACATCACTAATCGTCAGGGAGATGCAAATCAAAACTACTATGAGGTACCACCTCATGCCACTAAGATTGGCACACATCACAAAAAAGAAAAACAAGCAGTGCTGGCGGGGATGTGGAGAGAAAGGAACTCTTTTTCACTGCTGGTGGGAATGCCGTCTAGTACAACCTTTATGGAAAGCGATATGGAGATTCCTTCACAAACTGGAAATTGAGCTTTCATATGATCCAGCTATACCACTTCTAGGAATATACCTGAGGAACACAAAAATACAATACAAAAATCCCTTCCTTACTCCTATATTCATTGCAGCACTATTTACAATAGCCAGACTCTGGAAACAACCAAAATGCCCTTCAACAGATGAGTCGCTAAAGAAACTGTGGTACATGTACACAATGGAATACTATGCAGCCGTCAGGAGAGATGAAATCATGAAATTTTCCTATACATGGATGTACATGGAATCTATTATGCTGAGTGAAGTAAGTCAGAGGGAGAGAGAAAGACACAGAATGGTATCACTCATCTATGGGCTTTAAGAAAAATGAAAGACATTTTTAACAGTATCTCAGAGACAAGAGAGATGAGGGCTGGTAGGTGCAGCTCATGACATGAAGCTCATCACATAGAGTGATGAGTGCAGTTGGAGAGATGACTACACTGAAAACTATCATAACAATGTGAATGAATGAGGGAAGTAGAAAGCCTGTCCCGAGTACAGGTGTGGGGAGGTAGGGAGGAGGGAGATTTGGGAAATTGGTGGTGGGAATGTTGCATTAGTGAAGGGGGGTGTTCTTTACATGACTGTAATCATACAACTATAATCATGTTTGTAATCACGGTGTTTAAATAAAGATAATTAAAAAAAGAAAATGTTTATGGAAAAAAATGCAAATATGCAAGTCTTCATTTGTTTTTCAGTGGGAAATGTGGTCAGCTGGAGAGTAGAGAGATAGTTATAGAAGAAAGTATTATTATCCTCTTGCAAAGTGTACCAGAACTTGCCAGTAAAAGGCCCTGAAGAGGTCAAGGCTCTTACAAGGCTACTTGAGTTCCTGCTGCCAAGACACTAAAAATCTTAAATTTCACACAGATCTGTAGTTCTCCTAGATTTCTAGCCTGTTTTCACAGAACAGAATATCAGGAAAAGGGAGTGGGACATTTTGCTTTTATTTAGAAAATATGAGAAGAGAGAAAGAGAGAGAGAGAGAGAGAGAGAGAGAGAGAGAGAGAGAGAGAGAGAAGTAAGAACTACATAAATTAAAAGAAAACAAAAGGAATTCACATACCTCTTGCAGGTGCACCCGTTAATTGCAATTGAACCATAAAGTTGTATATGCAGAGTAAAGGAAAATGAGCATTTAAGTGAGAAATGTACTTAACTTGCTTTTGCAAGTTGTTTTTAAGAGTTCTTTTCAAGTTGCCCAGGTGGCAATCTGCGCAGATACTAGTCTATTGCTTAGACTTGTTATGTGAAGTATTCAAGCATTTGGTTGTGTTCTATACTTTTTGTCAGAATCTTTTATTTAACAAAATATTTCCACATTTAATGGAACTCAGTCTTCTCCATCTTGGGTGATGCCATTAAAAGTACTAGATCTTATATTTCTGGGGAATTTCTTTAAAAGGGGTTTTATTTTTTTATTCTTTGGACTGTGACAGAGCAACTCTTATCCAGATCAGCCTTGAATTTTTGACTCTCTATAGCTTATTGCCAGAGACAATCGACTTCACATATATTCATACATTCATGTATTTTGTTAAATTTAAACAAAATGAGTATAGTATTATGTAATTCTTTAAGATTTCAATATAATTTTGTAATAATTATAGAAATACAATATGTTGCACCATTTATAAAAGCATCTAATTAGAAAGTACATATAATCATTTAAAGCTAAGATGTGAAAACTTTAAAGCTTTCATTGAACTATGAAAATTTCTTTTGACATCTCAGAAAATAAACTGATTTATTTTTGAAGGTGCATTGGTGGTGTTAAGAAAGGACAGAACTAAAAATACAAGACACAGAGTCAACAACAATGAAATCATGAGAAACAAATCTTAACAACCAAAATTAAAAAATAGGGCTGCTAAGATGGTAAGCTGAGATATGGGTTAGCAAGCATGGGATGAACTCTGGGAACAATGATAGAGAAGGGTTGACACTGGTGATGGGATTGGTGCTGAAACGTTCTCTATCTAAAACCCAACTTTAAGTCACAATGATTTAAATAATTTTAAATAAATAAATTTCAACAAACCTGGCTTGAATCTCAGAAGTTTATCTTTAAGCAATTCTTCTTTATTTTTTATTTTTTATTGTGGCCAAAGTGAATTACAAATCTTACACAGTGATATTTAAGGTACACAGTGACAATAAATGAGGGCCTTTCCACCAGCAGTGTGGTCCTCCTTTAATCCCTGTTCCCAAGCATATATCCCTTATCTCCCTCCTTTATCCCCAGAATGCTAGTGTAACTAAAAGCATTTATGTTAACACTAATGTAAACCATTTTTTTGCAATTCCAGATAGTTTTACTAATGGCTTCTTAAAGGTTTAGAATCAAAGGAGCACTGTAAAAATAATGTTAGAGTGGCAATTATCGTTTGCATGGGACCACCAAAGTATGGGGGTCATGGAAAGGAAAAACTCTGGCCTAAGTACACGGAGATCCTACCCCTGAAGTTTCCTGACATAAGACCATTTCTAGACTCCAGGCAAACTAGTTTGTCCAATCCCGGTCATTGTCTGTAGTGCCCATACAGTAATATTTTTCATCGTCTCTGTTGTTGGTATCATGTTTTGGTATTGAAGGTCCTGGAATCTGTATATCCTACATTGAAGTCAGGATGGTGCGGAGCGGTGTCTAATTTTAACTCACAATTAAAGGGCAATGCAGAAAGCCCTATAAGTCAGAGAGAGAGAGAGAGAGAGAGAGAGAGAGAGAGAGAGAGAGAGAGAGAGAGAAACGCAGAATGGTCTCATTCATCTATGGGTTTTAAGAAAAATGAAAGACATTCTTGCAATAAAAATTTTCAGACACAAAAGAGAAAAGAGCTGGAATTTCCAGCTCACCACAGGAAGCTCACCACAAATAGTAACGAGTTTAGTTAGAGAAATAACTACATTTTGAACTGTCCCAATAATGAGAATGTATGAGGGAAATGGAGAGCCTGTTTAGAGTACAGGCGGGGGTCGGGTGGGGAGGAGGGAAACTTGGGACATTGGTGATGGGAATGTTGCACTGGTGATGGGGGGTGTTCTTTACATGACTGAAACCCAAACACAATCATGTATGTAATCAAGGTGTTTAAATAAAAAAAAAAAAGAAAGAAATAAAAGAAAGCCCTGTCCAGTACGCTGGTCGTTGTTGTTGCTTAAATCTTCTCAGTGTTAAGGGAAGACTCTTTTGAGTAAATCGATGTCAGAGCAGCAGTAGGGTCTTCCCTGGTAGAGGATTGCTTCCAGGTGATGTCATAGACAACTTTGGATGTTTCATAGATGGCTTCCCTGGTTCAGTGGTGACTGGAAAATGCCCATACCTCTGAGGCCTATGCCAGGTCATCATGTCAATGTTCAGGGTGTAAGATTCCATTGCACCACAAGATTTGTGTGTTCTGATCTCTATTAGATAAGAACTTATTTGTATGTATAGTATTTTCCATTTTAATGTGCCCATGCAAACAAGGTTTAATGCCACCTGGCGTTATCAGCACATAAGGGGGCCACAAGAACAAGTCCAACAATCCCCATGACCTGGTTCAAACATATGCATTAAACTGAGGGACTCCACCAAAATTCCTTATTAAACAGTTCACAAAGAGAAAAAAAGATAAAAAGTGGGGAAAATAAACAATCTAACTTAAGACAGTAGACACAATTGTCACCATTTAAGAAAATTTGTGTGTTCCCATCTCTATAAGGTAAGAACGTGTTTGTATACAATTTCCCATTTTAATGTGCCTATGCAAAGGAAGAACAGTATCACATGGCAAGATTGGTGCCTATGGGGATGCTAGAACAAGTCCAACAATCCAATTGATTTGGTTCTTATATAAACGTTAAATGGAGGGACACTTCTACAGACTTCCTTATTTAACAAATAACAAAGGGAAGGAAAGATAGACAGGAACTCTTTCACCAAAATACCTTATTGAACAATTCACAAAGAGGAGAAAAGAAAAAAAGTGGGGAAAATAAACAATCTAACTTAAGACAGTGGACTCAATTGTCACCGTTTACGAGAACTTATCAGAAACCTAGTATGGTAGCAACCTCAGTTAAACAATGAAAAAAGAAAGAGGCCAAGAGGCCGCTGAGAGTAAACAAGTAGGTCTTCCCAGCCTGAGAGTTCATCCTCTCATTTTTATTTTGAAAATATATGGTACCTCCACCCGAACTGGTCTCTTCCCAAAATGAGAGTCAATCCTCCCATTTTTATTTTAAATATAGCCCCTACACGGTTTTTGAAATGAAGACCAATGAGAAAAAAAAATACCTTTGAATGTCACGATGTAATGTCCTGACATAGACCAGTGCTGCATCGGCCCGCCATCCACCCCATGTGTCCCCCCCACCCCCCTTAGTGTCGGGAAAGAAAGGGGGAAAGCCTGAGGACCACGATAGAGTCCACCTGAGCCGGCAACCAGGGAAGGCCTGGAGCGGGGGGGGGGGGGGGGAAATAGGGGAATGACTGGAGGCCTGCCAAGCCTCCCAGCACACCCCCAAGCTAGTGAGAATGCCACAGGCATAGGGTGTGCCCTAACCCCATACCTGGGAAGAGCTGGCCTCCAGGATCAAGGCACCACCGGAAGCCAGCTATCTGCCTGGCCCCTCCCTCTTCTCCTCCTCCCTACATTAGGGAGGGGGGAAGCCTGGAGACCCCTAATAGAGTTCCACCTGGAACCCACAGCAGGCCACCTGAGGTGGCACTCAGGCTAGGCCTAGAGTCCAGGGGGAAATAGGGGAACGGCTGGAGGCCAAGCCTTCCAGCACCCCCAAGCTAAACTATGAAATATTTTTATGAAATTATTTTACAATTGTGTGGCATATAAGGTCCTCCTTAGCATTATTCATCGTAGATGTTACCACCTTTATAATACGTTAAAGGGAAAGAAAAAGATAAAACTCACAATTGGGGTATAAAGGAACAGTAAATGACAGAGTCTTGAACTGGAGATTTTGTCTATAGAACTAAGGTTACATAATTGTGGGAGGAAGATGATTAGGGGAAATCCTTAGGTCACTGGTGGAGGTAGGCAGTGCAGTATTGAAATGATGTATGTATAAAAAGTACATTGACAGTATTGCAAATCCTGGCATCTCAATAAAACAGAGGAAGATATTTTCGTGCCTGCCAGGAGCTATTTCTGAGCAGATAGCCAGAAGTAACCCCTGAGCACCGCCGGGTGTGGTCCAAAAATAAAAACAAAAAACAAAAAAAGTCAACCAAAAAGAAAAATCAACCACAGCAGCTAGTGCATATATTTTGAAAGTCAGATGTAGTTTACCTGCATGAGTACCAGGCACCCCAGATAGAGTCCTCTGAGCCTACACGAGTGATTCTTGAGTGCTGAAGCAGTAGTAAGCCCTGAACATGAATAGATGTGGCCACAAAACCAAAAAAATAAAATAAAAAAGTTATGAAATCTTGAGTAATAAAACCAAACTGGTTGGAAAACACAACTGAATACCAACACCAATTATGCTCAGACAACCATGCAAAACTGATTGTTATTTCAAAGTATCTTTTTGGGGGGTGTTTGGGTCACACACAGATGTGCTCAGGAGTTACTCCTGGCTCTGTTCTCAGAAATCGCTCTTGGCAGGCTTGGGAAACCATCTGGGATGATGGGGATTGAACCCAGGTCTATCCTGACATGCAATGGCAGAGAGCAATAGACATAGAAGACCTAATTTCAAAATATACTTTAATTCTAAGTAATACCAAAATTAAAACAAATAATGCTTATCATATGAAAATGATTGTATATTGCATACAGAAACCTGACTGTAATGATAGTACAGAAAATCATTAATGCTTGTAATAGCAATAAAATCATGTGGGAGATGTTTTATAGAAAAAAATACACAAACATATTGGGCTTTTAAAAAAGTTTACCTTAAAATGTTCTAAGAGATAAAAATAGTAGCTTGTTATCCCAACCTATGTTCTGGGAATTATTCTAAGTGCTTTGTATGTGTCAAAAATATTTATTCACATATTTTTTCACTTTAATTATATAAAACATGCTTTAGAAAAGATATGGAGTTAGGATTTGAATACAGAGCCAAAACTTTTGCCCTGATAATTTAACTCTTCTGTCTCCCAAATGCAGTAAGAGAGATGTTCTGACCAAAATTACATGGGCAAAATCTAGAAGTATAGAAATTGTTTCTTCAAATATCTAATAACTTAGAAATACAAAACTTCCTCTATATGCAAGTATGGAAATAATTTTGTTTTTGAGATGAAGCCAAGGAATTCAAGGAAAAATAAAACAAACAAGAAGTCCAAAAAAATTTGATTAGCTGTCCCAATATCCCACCTCTACAATAGATTTTAACTTTTATGCAGTTAAAAGCTGATTATTTTTATTGAGGTAAAAACTTGTGTTCAAGTAATCATTATGTAATAAGCATTTGTCTTTGAGGGAATAGTTTCTTATTTTGTTATGGTGAGATGGACGGAGAATTCTTTGCATTCTAATTGCATTAGAAAATACATTTTTTGAACTCTGTGACAGACAATTTTACTGTGAGAAAATGCAAGTTAAGATTTGGGTTGTTTGTTTTGTCTTAAAGCTGCATTAGTATGTTCTTTACTATGATGTAAACCACAGTGAGAAAGGCTGGAACCACCACAGGGTTTTTCACAGTCTGTCTTGAAGGATCCATTTTATTTCACTGCAGTCAGTGGCATAAAACCATTGCAAATTCATTTTCTCTGTGCCCAAATTACATTTGTTCTTTCACAGAACTGGAGCGCTTCAAAATGAATGAACAAAACTTCTTTGAGGATGCACTAGAGTAGGATATGCAAGATAGACTAAAAATAAGACAAATGAGAAAATGTAGACCATATATCTGGAATATTTAAAAGAATAAGAATCAAGGGGATGCCATATGGGCATTCATCACAGTGATTAATAATGTAAAGTTAGTTTTTACAGTGGTAGTATACAGAAAATGAGAAAATTAGTGTTATATATAGTTATATATGAGAAAATGATAGCAATTAATATTGTATGGTAGCCTTTGGAGATAGATTTATTTATTTATTTTCTTTAGACACCATAATTTATAAAGTTATTGATAGTTGAGGTTTAGGCATACATTTTTATCAACAATTACCCTACCACCAGCATCAACTTCTCCCCACCCCCATTACCCTGGACCCTATTACTATTTTACTCTCTTGCATCTTTCCTTGACAGAAACATTTTTAAATTGATTATCATAGATTGGGTTTCATACTTTTCATTTTGTTCATCCTATGGTTCACCTCTTTACACCTCTTTACCACCACTCAGTCTGAAACTCTTGCCTCTGCCCCTGTTACCATTTGCTCACACCTCTTATTCTTTCCCCCTTACAATTTCTTTTCTTCCTGATCATCAGTTTTATAGTTTAGGTTCAGAGCATACTAGCTATTCTACCTTTGATACTTTGCTTTCCCTTGCCTTGTTATTTTATAAACCACAAATAATTGATTTCTTCTGGAATAAACTCTGAACACTGCTAATATGTCTCCTCCATTATGCGCACCCAAAAAAGAAAAGAAAAAGTAGTTACTGCAGTTATCTAGCCAAATCTTGATTTATTTGAGTGAAATAAAAGTCAAAAAGTTTTAATGGTTGGGATATGATACATATAGTACAGAAAATATTAAACATTAATCTGACTCTAAAACTCCAAGAACTGTGGACTAAGCTACCAGAAAGAACTATGTTGATAAATGATGGAAGTGTACATTATGTGAAAGGACTATCAAAAACATATCCCTGAATTATAAATGGTTGTGATCTTGTCATGGGTTGTACCAAATTATATTCAGAAAAGCTACACTAAAAACTTTAAGGGCAACCTGAAGTAATGGTGATGTGAATATGGCACAACACCAAGGTGACCAAGGAGTATACACCAGTGATCTACATGTGCTACAACAGTGCCTGAAAGTTTATTGGGAAAGGGATTAGCTGATTTTAAAAATATATCAATTGCTATTTTAATGGTGTACAAAATGAGATCTAGAAAGAATAGACAATAACTCTAAAATTGATTTCTTCTCCATTGAATTTATGATAATTCAGAAGTGTATTTTCCATAATCTCAAATATACAAACTAAATATCAATAAGTTAAGTGAAAATAAAAGATCATCACATATCCCCAGGTCCAGCAATTTAAGATCTCTTTGGATAAATGCATTTCAAATGCTCATAGTAGATTGTTTTGTGGAGAAATGATCTGCAAACCATGGCGATTTTATAATGTCAGTAACCTTAATCTTTTTTTTCTATTTTAAAAATAAAAATAGAAAAATCAATATCAACTCCTGAAGATTTTGAAATATTGACTCACACTTTTCAATATTTTTGTCATTATAGTTTTATTTTAATTAGTCTTCCCCTGAGAAAACTCAGTTATCTTTAGCTTATCTTCTTTCATAGAAAAGAGAAAATATAATGATAAAGAAAGAATTACATTATTACTTTTTCATAATTAAGAAAAAACGGGCTGAACAATAGCACAGTGGAAGGGCATTTGCTTTACAACTGTTGACCCAGGTCCGACCTGGGTTCGATCCCCAGTATCTCATATGGTCCTCCAAGCCAGGGGCAATTTCTGAGCGCATAGCCAGGAGGAAAATAAAGAGTTACTACAGTCACATTTCAAATCAAAGTAAACAAAATAAGGCTATTTAAAACCACCACTTAATTGTGCTATTAACTTGCAGCAGGCACTTAATAAGCATAGTTTTGTTAAAATGCATACTATTACATAATGTTGATTTAATCAAAACAAAAATCTTGACCAGGCTTCATTGTGTGGAGTTTTTTAAGTTTTACTTGTGATTGTCAGATTGTAGTCTTGGTACTCTGGTATTTTCCCCCATCCCAAACATGTGTTAGGCTTATTGGTACTTCTAAATTTTCAGGTCATGAATAAGTATGTATGCTTGTGTTTTGTTTGTGTACATGTTAGTGTATCTTCTGATGGAAGGATATTCTGCCTGGGGTGGCTTCCTGCCTGGGGTGGCTTCCTGCCCTGTGCCCTGATTGTAAGCATAAATTTTGCTTGCAGCCCTGTCTCAAAAAATAGGCTGAAAATAGACAAAAAGATATGAATGAATGAATGAATACATACATGTATTCACTATTAGAATACTTTTGGATGTTTAGAATTTTGCGATATTTTATGAGCAGAAGTAAGTGTCAGAGAAACTTAAATTTTGTTTCTATTATTTTACTTATGGCAAATTGATTTAATGATACACAGTTTCTTTTCATTTAGGTCCCTGTCAACCTATAAATGTCATTAAGTAATCATAAACCTTTTTATGTATCCCAAGTAAAAAAAAAAACTTAGAGTTAAATATATTCAAACAAATTACAACTTGGTGATTCTTTTTTTTATTGGTCTCCTAAGTGGCATCAAGGTGGTCCAAGTTTCTCTCCCAACAATTTCTGTTTAACTTGGCTTATGACTCAATGCAAGAGTCAAAAAAAAAAATGTGATGCTCCTCAAGTTATGAAGTGCCTCAGATTACCAGGATTCACCCCATGCAGCTGGAAGGGCTCCTATTCGGCTACATCTATAATAATTTCATTTCAGGCAGTGGCAAATATTGCCTCACAGTCAGCTGTTTGCAAAGTATGCTTCATAACTCCTGTATATTTTCTGTGATCTGGAAACATAATAAATGTTTACATTTTATGGAAAATGAATATTTTTAGTATTATCAGTAGTATTGGCCTGCTACAAGGGGGTCATTGCACTTCTGGAAATGGTAAAGACAAAGAAAAGTAGTATTTTTAGTATGTATATTTTTGATGTAAGAAAATTCATAACTTGCATTAGTTACTCAAAGTAAAATAGTTATAATATATTATAATTTTGTGAACAAGAGAAAATTCTAACAAGTTTAAGAAGAAAAACATTTTTGGGCCAACTCATAGTTGTAAATTATTCAGAACAAATTATTCTATCTTCTTGCCTCATTAGATATATAGAAGTGAAGTTGATGGGATATTTCATAGTGTGATGGAGTGCTTCGGGTCATAATTCTGAAAATGAATTCTCAAGCCTGCCTGCAGATGAAATAGGAGTAGGAGTTTGAGTCACATATATACCAAACCCAAGACAAAAATCGAAATTGTTTTCAAATGGCCTTAGCACTATTATTTATTTTATTTCATTTTTGTTCATCTTAAATGGTGAAAATTTGATCTTGTTAAATGATTATTTTGGCTATTTATGTATAAAGTTTTTAAAGTTTACCTTCCTGCATTTGTATTTGCCAATAACTTTAAAGAAACAGCAACTTTTAAACAATTAAAAAGAAAACATAGGTATCAAAAGCAATTGCAAAATTCTATAACATACCATAATGTATCATACAGATGGTAGATCTTATTGTTTAGACATTTAATAACATATATAGGCAAGATTCACATTTCCCTGCTTTCTTGTAGGTTCTATGAACTATAAAATATTTACTCAAAATATTAAATATACATGTATTAAATATGAATGTAAAATTAGTATTTGCATATCATAAAATACTTCTATAACAGTACAATATATTTTTAAAACGTACCAAAATTAATCAATACAAAGCAGATTGGATAAGTATCATTATAAAATTAAAATTTAGTAAAATGTTATAAAAATAACCTCAGTATAACAAAATAATAAAGTAGAAAGCTTAAAATTACAAATTATTTATAATATAATACAGTATTTAAACATTAATTGCATGTAGTTTGAAATAACTTATTTGTGGTGCCGGGCGGTGGCGCTGGAGGTAAGGTGCCTGCCTTACCTGCGCTAGCCTAGGAGACGGACCGCGGTTCGATCCCCCGGCGTCCCATATGGTCCCCCAAGCCAGGAGCGACTTCTGAGCGCATATAGCCAGGAGTAACCCCTGAGCGTCACCGGGTGTGGCCCAAAACCCCCCCCCAAAAAAAAAAAAAAGAAATAACTTATTTGTAAGGACTCCCTTTATATCTGCCAATAAATAATAATGCTCTATCTGTTTTAAGATGACATTTATGAAATCTCTTTAAAGACAGTACAAAAGAGAAATAATGAACAAGAGATTTTCTCTGTTGGCTATAACTTTATTAGAAATTACAGAAACCTATAACATTTATCTATAATTTAATTGCTTATTTATAATCTTGGGATTTTTTATAAGTCTCAGTTTAACTTTCTTCACATCACAAGAGAGGGAGTTTATAGACCTTAGAGCAACATGTCAACATCGATTCTTATTACCTTCAATTGTTTTTAACAAAGTAAGAAACCCCAATTACACTATTTTCTCTATGTACAGGCTCACAGTAATTACTGTTGCACACATATTTATAAAGTGAAAAGTCGAGAGAGGTTAATTTACCAATATCTAACATCTAGTTAATTGAACTCAATTTAAATAGATATTTAAAACTCAATAAAGAAAAAAAAATAGTCTTACGATGTATTTAAGCATATGTTCTCAGATTACTTTACATTAAGAAATATTACAGGGTACAAAACATGATGTTCTCATCTTTCTCAAAGGCAATTTCAAACACAGGATAATATTTCTTGTATTTCGACTTAATCCTTTTTTCTCTCGCCTATGTATAAAGTCAGTTATGCTGTCTTAGGTTAATGAAAATCTATTCCAATTATGCAGAAACTAATGTCTTGAACTCTGCACTAAAATAAAACGTCTATCACTCCTAAAATAAGCTTTTTATTTCTGTCTGTTTGTTTTGTTTTGTTTTTTTTTTCAGGGGAAGGGGGCACACCCGTTTGATGCTCAGGAGTTACTCCTGGCTAAGCGCTCAGAAATTGCCCCTGGCTTGGGGGGACCATATGGGACGCCATGGTCCTTCCTTGGCTAGTGCTTGCAAGGCAGACACCTTACCTCTAGCGCCACCTCGCCGGTCCCTAAACTTTCTATAATGCTTATTTTCTCAGTGATGATTGCTTAGTTCTTTAATGCTGTATAAAAAGCATTTTGATCTATGTCTGAAAATTTTAAAAGGTATACCATTTTATGAGCTTTTATCTTTCTTAGTAAGTGAAGGTTGCACTTTAACATTCTTTAAAGTCTTTTTTTGTTTGTTTGTTTTTGTTTTTTGGGTCACACCCAGCAGTGCTCAAGGGTTACTCCTGGCTCTATGCTCAGAAATCGCTTCTGGCAGGCACGGGGGGCCATATAGGACGCCGGTATTCGAACCACGGACCTTCTGCATGAAAGGCAAACGCCTTATCTCCATGCTATCTCTCAGGCCCCTCTTTAAAGTCTTAAACCTAGAAAATTTGGGTAACTCTAAAAATTATCAATAGGCTTTTCAATAAAATAAAAAGATTTAAAAGAAATGGTTATTTTATAAAAATAAATCCAAATACCAAAGGTATTCTGGAAGCATCTATCACAATTCTCATTTAATGCACTATTTGAAATTTACTCTTTGTTGTCACTATCTCCAACAATATGTGTGGTTTTCTTTATAAAAAAATGTTCCGGTAGTGTTTTCTCTGAGAGATTTTGTAAAAATGAAGACTTACCTAAATACTAAGTCTAGTATAAGAGTAAATAGAGATGTTAAATTTCTAAAAACTTCTAGATGATACTCGTGTATCATTTCTTTCTTTCAGGATACCAAAATACCAAGTGTATAATAACGTATAGGTACTAACTGGATAATATTATATATTATCTTGATTAGAATGGAACATACTAGGCCAGAGAAGTAGTACGTAAGTGCATGTAATTGCTATGCAAATAATCTGGACTCCATTTTCACCGTCCTATATGATTTGCTGAGCATTACCAGTAATGATATCTGAGAACAGTCAGAGAAGCAAGTTCTGAATGACACTGGGCTGGGACAAAAAACCAAAACAAACAAACAAATAAAAACAAGAAAATGGAGAGGATTAAAATAACCTCATTCTGTATCAATCGTTGTTTTTGACTGACATCAATCAGCATATGCATTTTGCAGGGGATTGAAAAGGAGGGACATTTAAATGAATGGAGGGACAGGGAGTGAGGCCAATGGTGATAGGTGTGTTAGAATTATGTACAGGAAAACCATCATTAATTTATTGTAGATAATAGCACATTAAAAATAAATATATGATACTTACCTGGCAGGAGAGATACCATGATCACGAAGGTGATTTCCCCAGGGGCGAGGCTCACCGGGTGTGCTGACCCCTGCGATTTGCCCAAATGTGGGAAACTCGACTGCATAATTCGTGGTAGTGAAGGACTGTGTTCGTGCTCTCTCCTGAAAAAAAAAAAAATAGATGAATGAAAGATCCTCGGTGATTTGATGAGTGGACATAAATTTATATTTAAGAACTAAAAATATTTATAAATAATTCCATTGTATAGCATGAATTTCAGAAAAGAAATAAGAAAGCTGCCATTATTTTGACTGAAAAGTTAGAAATTGTTGCCGGAAAATTCTATAGTGCCTCTAAACATCTTTTTTATTGTTTTTTGAGAGGTTATTCATGGTTCTGAATTTAGGAATTACTGAATTTAGGGGTTACTCCTGGTAGGCTTGGGAAATCATATGGAATGCCAGGGCTTGAACCCAGGTTGTTTGTATGCAAGACTGTATTCTCAATCTAACCATAATTTTTAAATATAAAATACCATCCTTAACCTTGTATGATACAAAGTATACTTTTGATTTATATGAAGAATTTCTGATTAATTTTTGTCACATGATTGAATCAAATGAGAAATGTGTTCTATATCACTAATTAGGTTATTAAGACAAAGTGTTAATGACTGAGAACAAAAACAGAACATATTTTATATAACATGGAACTTAAAAATTTACAGTCAATATAAATAAGACAACTGGATTTATTAAAATGTCGACCACTCTGATTTCAATTTCACTTGACTGAACTGTTGGAAAACACTTTTTTTTTTTTTTGCTATAGTAAAGGGAAGAGAAAACACTCATTGCATTCTACATAAGAGTTTATCTGAGATCCTGAATGCTACTCTTTTCACTCTACCAACATTTTGCTTTTTAGAAAATATATTTATATAGCATGAAAGAGACTTGGTATTTTAAACATTTTATTAAGACTTTTTATTGATTTAAACTAGGTTGTTATGAACTAAGCTAGTCTAATTTTATAATTTTCACACTCACTTATCTACGTGATGCTAATGTGGTTAGGTACAGATTTCAGAGAAATAAAAAGTCTTAATCAAGGTATCACCTCATGCTGCTTCTAATGTGTTCATTGATTTTCAAGTTCAGTTTAACCAATCACTCTTCCCTGCTAAGTGTGATAGCATTTTTTCAGTTAGAAAAACACATATGCTTCTATAATTGGAAAATTGAATTTTTTGTCTCCTTTGTTTTTCAACTACACCCAGCTGTGCACAGAGCTTACACTGACTGAGCTCAGTGATCACTCTTGACAGGGCTTGGAGGAATATGTGAAGTCCTATCGATAGAACCTGTGTCAACCACATGCAGAAAAAGTTCATAACCAGTAAATTATCTTTCTTGTTCTTAAAATGTTTCCTTAAAATCACATATGATTATATATTGCTTTTCTCAAAGTAAAAAAACTATAACTATATATATGTAAATTTTATATTTATGTAAGAGACCCAAAATATTAAAGGATTTTTTTTATAAAAAACAGATATGTCATATATTGTAAGGTTTTAAAGAAATGAACCTGAATGATAACATATGGTTGTGTTTACCTTGCAAGTGGCCAACCCAGGATGGTCCTGTGTTCAGTCCTTGACATCCCATATGGTCCCCTGAGCCCGCCAGGAGCAATTTCTGAGCACAGTGCCAGGAGTAACCCCTGAGCACCACTGGGTGTGGTCCCAAAATAAAATATATATATATACATTATAAAAAATAGCAACAACTAATGTAACTTAAAATTTTATGACATTTGTACTGATTTACTTTCTTCTAAGTACCAGAAACTTGATTTTAATCAAAATGAAGTTGGGGTTGGGGAGAGTACTGAAGACATGTTATTTTACATATGCCTTGCCTCAATAAATTCTGCAATTCATATGATCCAGTGCAATGCTAGAAATTATTTTTGAATACAAAACAAAGTATAAGTCTTGAGGATAGTTTGGTTTAGTGTCCCAAATAAAAAATAACTAATTAAACAAATGACAACAACAAAATAATATTATGTAGTCAGACACCTCTAGTTCTTTAAGTTTTCTATCTGTAAAATAACCAAGCCAAATCAGCATTACAGATTAGTTAGAAAGCACTGTTAGTTTCTTATCCTCCTTGCATTTGTGCCGTTTCATTAGATAAAATCAAACATATATTGGCATAATCTAATCAATTAATCAGTCCCTTAAAAGAAAGTGTTATGTGGTGCCATAGATAAAGTAGAGGATTAAAGGCATTTGCTTTGTATGCATAGTACTCTAGTTCAATCCTGGCACCACTTATGTTCCTCTGAGCACAATTATCAGGGACTTCTGAGTGTAATAGACAACACTGAATGCTGCTGGGTATAGTATAGTCCTAAAACCAAATTACTTAGCTAATCAATTTAAAAAAGAAATCAGTAACTACCCACTTTCTTTATCCTCTTAATAATTGGTAATGTTGACTCATATTTACCTATACAACCAATAGACACTATTTAGCTAATTTTTTTAAAGAGGAAAAATTTTGTCATTAGGAATTTTAGAAAATAAATGTCAAAAAGAAGGAAGGAAGGAACTAATGAACGAAGAAAGGAATGAAAGAATATAATAATGCACAATTATTTAGGTAAATTGTCAATATATAAAATATTATATAGATATCAACTTTGACATTAAATATGGCCATATACTTAAATAGTATGTGAACTACAAATATTATTTACTTAAGATTATTAATATGTGAATGGATGTGATATTTTATTAGAACTGCTATTGAGCTTTTGCATTATGCTTTTGTAATAAAACCATCTAAAATAAAATTATGTCTAAGATTCTAAAAAATTGGCAGGTTTTGTTGAATCACTATATGTGCTGCCCAAGAGAGCACCAGTTTCTGATCAATCATGACTAGAGAAAATAGGAGGAAATATCAGATCCAAGTTTCTTAAATTGTACTTGAGAAATTCAAGGTCTAAAGTGGTTAAACTCTATTTTTAAGAAGTTCAATATCTCCCTGCAAACACTTTGTTTCAAACTGGGTCTACTTATAATTCAAAAAAGTGTACTTAAGGTTTCCTTTAAGTATTCTCCAAATGTAGTTATTTGAGTTTACATTTTTGTATTGTGGTTTTGAGCACATCTTGAATTGAATGTGTATTTCAATGATGGGGCATTCATCATCTGCTGACACTTGGGAAAATGTTATTAATCCAAACTCTAACCAATTTCTAGGTTTTCAAAAGATTATACTGTGACACATATAAGAACCTAAATGAAGGAAAATACAATATATTTCATCATTATACATTATTTTAAACTGTTTATTGGCAGTATAGGAATAACATTTTCCTTCTAATGATAAAAAGTATAGAAAAAATTACATTCCTGGGGCTGGAGTGATAGATGTAAGGCATTTGCCTTACATGTAGAAGGACAGTGGTTCGAATCCCGGCATCCCATATGGTCCCAGGGGCGATTTCTGAGTGCAGAGCCAGGAGTAACCCCTGAGCACTGCCAGGTGTAACCAAAAAAAAACAAACAAACAATAAAATTACATTCTTTTGCTTATTACACAAATAAGTATTTAGGAAATATTGCTGTATTTTAAGTAACTTAAACTGTATTGTTGGTAATGCCAGAAATGAGTTTTTGTTCCACTTTTTGAATATAAATCTTTAATAAAAATTTTACTCATATATATATTATATATATAAAAGAATATTAGACTACCTAATCTCCCAATTAATTTATCTTTTTGACTATAATAGTATTATCTAAATAATTATATTATAAACAAAATATTTAAATCAAATTTTATCTTTACTTTTTATTATTATTAATTTGAAAAAATATAATATTTATTATGACAGTTATTTATTAAATTTTTACCGAAACTCTGTAGGGCATTTTTGGTGAAATCTGAATTTCAAAAGTATAATTCAACTTTCATAACAAGAACAAAAGTATACTCATATACCTAGAGTGTATTACAATAAGTACAGTTTTACTTACTCAATTCTTCCCAGATAACCAAATGTTTTGAATGAATATTGAGAAAACATTTATTTATGTTATTATTGGTTTTCTTGGCTCATATAAGTTTTTAAACATAAGTACTATGTGTTCTCAGATGCTCTTTCATTTATGTGTTATGATAGTTTTAAAGCAAGAAGATAAACTCAAAATAATTTGTGATAAGATATTAATTAAAATTATTTGTTTTTGAGTCACATAAGCATTACTCAGGTTTTACTTCCAGCTGTGAACTCAGGGATCACTTCTTACTAGGCTTAAGGGACCATATGTGGTGTCAGGAATCTAACCCAGGTTGGCTGCATGCAAAGCAAGACAATTTTAAAGGGAAAAGTAAATAGGTCTCTAAAAATACAAAAGTCGCTTATCCTAAAATGGGAATATGGGCTTATGTTAGAAAATATCATATTATAGACAATTATTTTTTTGGTTTTGGGCCATACCGGGTGACCCTCAGGGGTTATTCCTGGCTATATGCACAGAAATTGCTCCTGGCTTGGGGGACCATATGGGACACCAGCGATCAAACAATGGTCTATCTTAGGTCAGCTGAGTGCAAGGCAAATGCTCTACCACTGGACCACTGCTTCAGTCCCTATACATACTTATTAATTATCTTCCTTAAGAAGAGGAGATTATAATACAATTCTATAAATGAATAATTGTTAAAATGAAACATTAATCTATTAATGAAAGGTTAAAAAAGCATTTAATAAGTTAGGAGTAAAGAGGAATAATAATCAACATTAATGAATGCCAATACTTAATGACAAAGTGCTAAAATATTTGCCTTGTCTTTTAAAGCAGCTTTAATATTTCTTGCCAATCTGGTTTCAAGTTGTGACTGGAGCAATAGTATATTGGGTAGGGCTCTTTCCTTGCACTAATGCACCTAGGTTTGATCCCTGGCATCCCATATTTTCCTCTGAGCCTCCCATAACTAATACCTCCATGTAAAGCCAGGATTGTATCCTGAGCATTGTGTGGTATAACTCAAAAATAAAACAAAAACAAACAAACAAAAAACTGCTTTCAAGTTTTTGGATTTGATAGATTGCTGCTTTTCCATTAGGCTCTATATCCTTTATCCAAATCTGTGTAATAGCTTGATAGATTATTTTTGTCTTTTTGTACGAAATCACATCATTACCTTCAAATTTGCTAGGTTTGCTGTGTATTTTATGGACATTCCTTCATATATAATTTTTTTATCTCACTGCTTTCAATATTTTGTCTTTAGCTTTAGCTTTTGTTACCCTGATTATGTATCTTGAAGTTTTTTTATAGTTAGGTTATTTTTGCTGGAACCCTTCTGGCATCTTGTTCTTGGTGTCTGTATTCCTAAACAGATTCTATATCCTATGATACCATAAATAACATAAGTTGCTTATTTAGTCAAATTGCTTTTATTTGGTTTATGTCATTGTTAATATATTGACTCTTTAGTATTTGCTCTCTTGCCTTTTGTTCATAGTTTGACCTTTAGTACAAAGCCTGTCTGCTTTATTCTATTTTATTTTCTCTTATTGATATTTTTTTAAAGTTTCTGTTCTATTGTTTTTAAAAACAATTTTAGAATACCTTTGGGGCTTTATATATTCTCTGGGTATTGTCCACAGCAGGAAAATAAGTTGTTGATGTTGATCTCTTGAAATTGCTTTTAGACACACTCTGCTCATGGATTGACTGTGATAAGATAAGAAGAGTTTTATGGTCTTTCCTTACTAATTTGACATATAATGGATAAAGATAACATTTTATACTAACATGCTTTTCTGTTACAGTTATCTTGAAATATTATAGCTGTTTCAGATACTGCCAAAGTGGGTTACTTTGAAAAATTTCAGCGTTATCTGTTATGCTTAGATAATTATTTACATAAAGAAAATTTTATTAATTCTGAATTTGATTTTATTTTAGGTAAAGTTAGTTTAGAATGATGCATTCAAAATATTCAGTTCTGGGCCTGGAGAGATAGCACAGTGGTGTTTGCCTTGCAAGCAACCTATCCAGGACCAAAGATGGTTGGTTTGAATTCCGGTGTCCCATATGGTCCCCCGTGCCTGCCAGGAGCTATTTCTGAGCAGACAGCCAGGAGTAACCCCTGAGCATCACCGGGTGTGGCCCAAAAACCAAAAAAAAAAAAAACCAAAATATTCAGTTCTCCAGACAGAAAGTGGTGTCTACCCTAAGACTTTGCTCCTGCGAGTGTTACAGTAGACAGATCTCTTAGTATTAAAATTTTTAGGAAAAAATGTACAGACAGACTTAGTAAAGTCATAGTAATGGGACTAGATACTTGCATTTAATGTGTACGAATGAATTATCTAACATGTGAAATTTCCAAAAGAAAATAATAAATGTATTTATTTCTACTTCTTCAAAACTGTGCATGAGCTGAATAGTGCTAATTAGCTAATTTATTCATAATAATTGGCATTGGGATCAGAAGATAAGAAGTCAAAATAATTGAAAAGATTTAGTAGAATCAAATCTGCAATCTTGGGCAAATGTATATTTTGTATTTTTCACTTAAACTAAATATTCATATAGAATTTAATAGATTCATTTTTAAATGAAGAAAACAGAGCTCTAAGTATAGGTCTGCTGCAATTTTACAATAACAAGGTTTTAAATTTTATTTACTAAATTTTACTTAACATTTTCAACTCTAACGTCAGAATTATATTCAATGTTCCCTTTTTCTCACTCACTTTAAGCATCAAATAATATCTGAGAATACAAAGCATATAGTATGCTCCTAATAGAATGAGAAAATAAATATGCTGTTATATAAGTGTGGTTATTT
Source organism: Suncus etruscus (assembly GCF_024139225.1). NCBI lineage: Eukaryota > Metazoa > Chordata > Mammalia > Eulipotyphla > Soricidae > Suncus > Suncus etruscus. Next base: position 75,845,610 of record NC_064856.1, on the reverse strand, counting down.
AAGGAGAAAATTCCAAATATTATGCAACTTAAAGTTGATTTTTATATAATTTAGTTTTTATAATTTTATATAATTTAATTATGGATGTGGAGAGAAAGGAACTCTTATCCACTGCTGGTGGGAATGTCGTCCAGTACAACCTTTATGGAAAGCGATATGGAGATTCCTCCAAAAACTGGAAATTGAGCTTCCATATGATCCAGCTATACCACTCCTAGGGATAAACCGTAGGAACACAAAAAATACAATACAAAAATCCCTGCCTCACACCTATATTCATTGCAGTGCTATTTACAATAGCCAGACTCTGGAAACAACCAAGATACCCTTCAATAGATGAATGGCTGAAGAAACTGTGGTACATATACACACTGGAATATTATGCAGCCGTCAGGAGAAATGAAGTTATAAAATTTTCCTATACATGGATGTACATGGAATCTATTATGCTGAGTGAAATAAGTCAGAGGGAGACAGATATATACAGAATTGTCTCACTCATCTATGGGTTTTAAGAAAAATAAGGCATTTTTGCAATAATTCTCAGAGACAAAAGAGAGGAGGGCCAGAAGGTCCAGCTCACGACATGAAGATCACCAAAAAGTGTAATGAGTGCAGTTAACAAATAATTACATAGAGATAAGGCAGTTTGCCTTACATACAGAAGGATGGTGGTTTGAATTCTGGCATCCCATAATTCCATATGGTCCCCAGAGCCTGCCAGGAGTGATTTCTGAGCATAGAGTCAGGAGTAACCCCTGAGCACTGCCGGGTGTGACCCTAAAACCAAAAAAAAAAAGAAGAAGAAAAAAATAACTACATTGAGAACTATCATAACAATGTGAATGAAGGAAGGAAGGAAGTAGAAAGCCTGTCTAGAGTACAGGTAGGGGGTAGGATGGGGAGGAGGGAGACTTGAGACATTGGTTGTGGGAATGTTGCACTGGTGAAGGGGTGTTTTTTTTTCCATGATAGAATGCTAACTACAATCATGTTTGTAATCAAGGTGTGTAAATAAAGATATTTAAAAAATAATTTAATATTGGATAATAATCTTATATTTTAAACAATTAGTTATTTATAGTGCTAACCTTAAGAATTGCACTGAAATTCAGAAATTTCAATCCCTAACCAAATTAATCCAAAGTGTTTTCCTATATAAAGAATTGGTCACAAGTTTTGATTCTTACCACTAATATAGTAAATATGTATATATGTATACTTTCATGATAAACTATAAATATGAATACATTTACATTAATATTTTATTTGCAATAGTTTTATTATCAGTATTCTTACATTTTTAAAACCTTTATATGTTTACATTTTTTTTTTGCTGTTTTGATTTTTTTTGACACAACTGTTGTTGCTTAGGGATTACTCCTGGCTTTGCCCTCAGGAATTACTCCTGGCAGGACCTAGGAGGCAATGTGGTATGTGAAAGATCAAAGCTGGATAAGCTTCATGCAAGGCAAATGTCTGCTTACCTGCTATGTCATTTCTATGGCCCTTCATCACTCTTTTATAACTATAAATAATACCTCTTGCTACTAAAAGTTATCTCAGATAACTATAATGAGAATTTTTTTCTTGTGTGCTTGTTTTATTTTATCTTCCTAAAAATTGATAGACAGTACCGATTATTTTATGTGAAAAGATAATTAGTCATTATGTCTAATAGGTACATTAAGTCAAGAAGATGTTTTATGAAAGTAAAAGGAATAACATCAACATTATAGAGTCTTTTATGAATTTGCTATATTTGATTACCAAACATTGGATAATAATGTTTTTAGATCAGGTTAATCAATTATAAATTTTAACATCTCAAAATGCACTACTAGTAAGTGAGAATTACTTGAAACTATATTTGAATCTTAATAATGAATTTTGCCTAGAGTCAAAGGTTTGGATATAACTATTAACAGGTTGCTATTTCTTTCCTTTCCTTGTTCACTGTTTTTTATATATATTAATTTAATAATTTGAGATTGGGGAAAGAGGAAAATACTGTCAAATAGAATATATTGAAAGTAATAAACTATTTGTCAATCTCTCACTTCTAGTAACTCCACCAAGAAACAAAATCTTTGTTTGCTCTGTATATGACAACCTGATCCCAGCAGCTCTAGAGAGCAATGGCACCACTTTAGCCTTGTTCTCATTATCTGTGAGTGTTTAATGATCCATGCCCCATGCTTCCAGCATGCTGTTTAGAAATACTTAATAAATTCATTTCACTTCACAAACTACAACCTTTTCTTAAGTTACTTGTATTTTCTAGATCAGTAAAGTACTTTGGGAATGATAACAATTCATTTGGAGCCAAATGTGGTGAAAAGGTGCATGGCTAAATGAAATAACATTTCTTAATGTTGAAAGAATTTCAATATCACAAGTACAGATGAAGTGTATCACATTTTGTTAAACTCATATTAACTTTTTTTTTTAGAGCAATCTGATTCAGTGCTCTCTTTCTGTTATGTTCTCTAGGTTTGGGTGGGAAGGTCAGAGCAATATATTCTTTTATTCAACACTACTTTGACACAACTGACACTGACACTAACTGATATCCTAAAGTCAAGTTCTAATAGTAACATAGGTAATTGGTAGAAGATTCTATAGGATTAAAATAACATCTTCTATATAGTCTTTCAGATCTGATGTCAAAAAGAAGTAAACTTAGGATCTGCTAATTTCTGAACTACTTTATATGTGGGGGCTCTCTTGATTCAATAATATGCTAAATGTTTCACAAAAGTAAAAAAAATACTAATAATTCTTTTTTGTTGTTGTTGAAGGGACATCACACAGTGACTAGCCAGGGGCCACATATAGCTATTTAATAGATAGACTTCCTGACAGTATTTGAATGATTATATTATTCAGTGTCAGTGATTGAACCGTATTTGACCAAATGCAATGTAAGAATTTTAACTGCTCTTCTTTAGTTCCTACAATACCCGTTTTATTATAAAGAGTACAACTTCTGATATTGCCAAATGGAAAATATAAAGGATATACCTAGGATATCTCTCCAGGTATTTCTCCAAATATTTCTGCCAAGGCATGCCAATTTTCTAGAGCATTAATGTTTTCAAAACTCAAGAAATTTTTTCTTTTATTAATTTTTGGTACATCTAGTTGTGGTCAGGGCTTAGACCTGGCTCTGTGCTCAGAAATGATTCTTGGCAGTATAGACCAATATGCATTGCCAAGAATTTAATGAGAGTGAGCCAAGTACAAGGCAAAGTGTCTTAACCCTTGTACTATTTCACTGGCCCCTAGAACTAATATGAACCTTCAAGGTTCAATGTTAATTATGTAACAGATCCTGTGATTGAATTTCTGTCTCATCTCTGGAGATGAAACTACAGGGAAGCAGATATATGAAGTTGGAAAGTGTACCCTTCTCTTTGTTTTTTTGGGTTGTTTGGTTTTTGTTTGTTTGTTTGTTTTGGGGACCCACCCGGCAGCATTCAGGGATCTACGCTCAGAAATTGCTCCTGGCAGGCTCGGAAGACCATATGGGATGCTGGGATTAGAACCACCGTCCTTCTGCATGAAAGGCAGATGCCATACCTCCATTCTATCTCTCCAGCCCCGGAAATTGCATCCTTCTAAACACGATTTTGTTATTCTTGTATGTTGAACAACTTTCTTAAAACCAGGGGCCCATAAATTAGTATAAATTCAGATGCTATCAAAGGACTTAATGATGATTGAAAAAAGACAATCTAAGGGATTTTATGAGTTTTTCAAAACAGCATGCAAAATGCTTCAAATAAAACTTTAGCCATGATACAAATGCTGATCACTATAGTTATTTTTAAATTGATTTCTGAAAATCAGTCTGTTTAAGTTACTATTGATTTAAAAAGTAATATAAAACTCTTGCAAGTTAGGTTTGAAATAACATTGTATATGATTATGTTTACATATGAGTCTGTAGAGGCTCTTAAAATGAATAACATCAAATATTTTGCAGAAGTGGAGACAAATACATATAGAATAAGTTAGCCCAAAATTGGAAACTTGCAAACAGAACATTAATAAAATAGATTGACTTGTATTTTTTTTGATTTTCAAATTGAGGTGAAGTACAGATCTTTGTAATGTCTTACAATGACACATTGTGCATTCACTTGTCATATATTAGATGATAGGATTATTATATAGTTTAAGAATATACATATACCAGCACAATCATTAATTTACATATTTGTCTTTAATCCTGTTGGCAAAGTATTATTCTTTGATTCAATTAGTTGGTTGGAGGCAAATTTGCATAGTGCTAGGGCTTCAGAGTAAGTTTTATCAACTAGATTCATATCAAGGTAATGACATTCACATTCATAAGTTAGGATATGTTCATTTCTATGACTTAATTTATTCATAAAGAAGATATACAGTATGATATTCATATGGTAGTTGTGAAAAATAAACTATATGTATAAAATATTTTAAGTGCTCAATATATACTACATTGGTCTTTTCTCAAAATGTTAATGCTTGTTAGATTTTATCTGAATTTGAGGAAAATTTTATTGTAGTACAGGACTCAACGCTTAATTTTATTTAGGAATTTTATAAGGTCAAATATATTTACCAAAAATCTGTGTGTGTGTGTGTGTGTGTGTGTGTGTGTGTGTGTGTGTGTGTTAACCTGTTACTAATCTTGCTTACTCCTGGATCTCTGGTTAGTAATCACTTTTGTGATTACTTTTGTTCCTGGAGGATCACAAATGATGCTGGGAACTGACTGAGGCCAGCTGTGTACAAGGCAAACATCGTACCCACTGTACTAGATCTATGGCTCTAATCATATTTCGTATATTGGTTTGATTTCCTTGTGGGTTATCTCTAAACTAGTTCCTAAGTCTTGGCAAAATAGCTTTTTTGTTCTTTATTTTTTAGAGACACACCAGATGATACTCAGGGGTTACTCCTGGCTATGCTCTCAGAAATTGCTCCTGGCTTGGGGGACAATATGGGACACCGGGGGGATTGAACTGCGGTCAGTCCTAGGTTAGCGCATGCAAGGCAGACGCTTTACAGCTTGTGCCTCTGCTACAGCCCCAAAATAGTTTTTATCATGGAATGTGTGTTTTTATCTCTCATTTATATACTTTATTCTTATTTATTTGCCATACCAGATAGTGCTTAGGGACTAACGTCTCTGTGCTTAGGGATCATTTTCAGTGGTATTGGGGAAGCATGTTGCTATAGAAGTTCAAACCAGGGTATATAAGTACAAGAATACCCCCATACAATCTCTAGTCCCTAGTCCCTAGTCTTACTTTTTTAAGGTAATATAATGTCTATTTATAGAGGTTTTGTTAAGATAAAGCTAAATAAGTTGGATAAAAAGTTCAGTACCTGATGATATAGATTTTACTTTTTTTTTTCCTTACTTGGTATTGTGAAGGGCTTTCTCCTGTCTCTGTTCTACCAGGCTTGGGGCACTTTATGGGGTGCTAGGGATAGAACATGTGCAAGGCAAGGCACCCTACCTTCTTTGTTATTGTACCATCCTCTAGACTTCACATTTCTTAACATGTGACACATATGCTTATCTCTTAAAATTATTGACATTGTCTAGAAATATGTGTACAAACACATACATATATATGTATATATAAATATGAGAGAACACACAATGGCATTGAGTCATTGGAAAACTAAACTATCCCCAAATGATACACTTTTTGCTGACTGCCTGACTACTAGCTTTAGTAAATGTAATTTTTTTAAGTTGAAAAGAATTCTGTAATGTAAACTAAAAAGTGTGTTTTTATTTATCAGATGTCAATATGTCAGTTTATCTAACACTTATTTTACTTCATAATTTACAATAAACACATTCCAAGACACAGTTGAGTACTAGAGAGATAGTAGAGTGGGTAGGAACTTAACTTGCATGGGATGACCTGGTTTGATTTTCAGAACACTATGTTGCTCTCTGAAGCCTGCTGGGTGTTACCTAAAAGTCAAAAGCCAAAAGCCAAAAGCCAAAAAAAAAAAAAAGGAAAGAAAAGAAAAAACAGTAACACTCACAAACAAAAATGTTTTATGATGACGGTTATTATTAAAAGAAGAATTACTTATAACTGTGACTATGGGTAAAGACATGTTGCATCTTGCTGCAAATTGCTAACCTGATAAAGATGACTTTTGTTTGCCCGCTGAAAAGATAACCCAAAAGAGGTACCATGTAAGTTACGGAAGCCCCCACCAGAGGAGATGAGCACTATCATCTAGCAAACATGCCCAGGTCTCATCACTCTATTGGCAATAACTGGCAACCAAATATTGGCAATCAAAGATCAGCAGACAGATGAGTCCCCCTATGTTTTTTATAGAGAAACAGGGCCAAAGGTCCCTCCATGGACAGTCTCTAAAACACTTCATTCATTCTTGTACTGTATTTTCTCAGTATCTTATTTCCAAAATCTGCTTCAGTTTCATGGAAGAAAGTCGCATGGACTTGAACAATTTGGGGACATTCGACTAGAGGTTTCTGGCCAAGGCTACTTCAATGAAACTGAAAGGCTCCCTCACATGATCTAATCCAATTACCTCACAGGGTGTCGAGCCTCTCACTCCTTTCTTCTCATGCCATTCATTCCTAACCTCCTTCACCTTTTCTTGGAAAGGAGGAATTCCCTCTCTAGAGAAGAACCAATCCTCCATAGTTTTCCCGAAGTCCTTCTGCCTAGAGCAGTGGTCGGCAACCTTTTTTTTTTCAACTGAACCAAATCTGACCAAAACAACTATTGAAATTTATTTTGAGAGCCACACAGGGCGCGCACTGACAGAGGCTAGGAGCAGAGTCCTGACTCCTGGAGAGGTCGCCTGGCACACAGAAGAACCAAATTTAAAGTGTAAAGAGCCATGTGTGAAATTTACATCTTCACAAAGGAAATATTCTCACATGCCACCTGGGAACTCCATCTCTGGTTAGAATTGGGGAGAGTTAGGGATACATGGTTATATGTTCAATTTTGAGCTATGTGTGCTCGGATCTGTGATAAGAAGATCCCCTGAACTTCTCTACCATCATATCAGCTCTTCAATATAGCCTCTTTAGTTTTGACCCTTTGCCCTGTCCCTGCAACCAATTGTACTTGTTTCTCTGTGACCCCTTCCTAACCACTCAGGATGCCTCCAACTGTGAGCCAGAACTTTTTAGAAGTCCTTTCCACCTTCCCCACCTCATATGTGCTGATCATCCTCTCATTATCTGCATCTGGCTCACACCCAGACTCTTTCCTGCCTTGTGCACAGTCTCTGAAATCACCTCGCTCCACAATTCTATAGCCGCCTTCATATTCTAATAGCTTTACTTGCCCTGTATTTATCTAGTATGTACCACCCTAGGAAAAACACCCCCACATCTGGCAACCTTATTCATCTCAGTAGTTGCAGAAACTAAAGACCATAGTTAAGAAGGATGGGATGTGTGCCCTGTGGAATAAATGTATCCTTTAATGTAGGGCAATCCCTCAACACGCCCCCAAATTGATGGGACATCACTAGGGCTATACTACCTGGATCTCTTTTCCTTCAATGGGAAATCATTTACCATAAAAAAAATGCAGGACAGGGGCCAAAGAGATAGCATGGAGGTAGGGCATTTGCCTTGCATGCAGAAGGATGGTGGTTTAAATTCTGACATCCGATATGGCCCCCTGAGCCTGCCAGGAGTGATTTCTGAGTGTAGAGCCAGGAGTAATCCCTGAGCTCTGCCAGGTGTGGACCCCCCCCCCCAAAAAATGCAGGAGACTGACTGGAGCAATCATCATTCCATTCCCTTGGTTTATAAATATCTTATTGTGTTAGGGCCAGGAAGAAAATCCCAGGGCCAAGACTATGCCCAGATTTTTTTTTTATCAGATTTACCTTTGCACTTTCCAGTACTCATCCCTTCCAATGAAAGGTCCAATTCTACCTCACTGGCATACCTCCACCGGAAAGCCACTGAACTGTTCCTTGAATTTGTCCAATACATCAAAGAAAGCACTTAGTGTAAAATTCTCAATTTTATACTGTAGGACAAGATGTTACATCAATTTGTCTGGGAGGGCATGAACCCCAAATAGAAGAGAACTTTAGAATGGATGAGGATGGTCACTGCCAGAATTGGATAATTAAGACACAGAATGGTGAGTCTGCCAACTAACAGACTACTCTCTTGGGTGCCACTCAGTTGAAACTGCAACAGCCAGGGATAGGATTATTCCAGTCCATACTTTCCATGTAGGAGTTAAGAACACTAGAAACATTCGTGCCCCATAAGGGTAAGAATGAGGATAGGAAGATGCTTTCCATAATATCTGTCCCCACTGTCAGAAAGGCTTCCATTGGAAGAAGGATTAAAAGTCCAAAAATCACAAGGACAGCTCCCCCTTGCTACCTATAAAGTAGTTGGGTAACAAACAATCCAAGTCTCAGTTCCAAGAGAGATTATGAGCCAACTGACACACCATACTACTTCTTCACCCCACAGATATATTGGGCAAAGTCCATCCTGAGATCATCATCACCATCACCATCAATGACTATGCATTCCTATAGAAGGAGAAGCCTGAGTCCTGGCAACTCATCCAAGACCCCAAATTATTGAGACTTGGTGGTGTTGGCACCTCACTTCCCATTCCTACCCTCTAACCTGGCTTGATACTTTTAGGGTCTTATCAGGAAAACTATCAACTAGTCTGTTGAAACTGGACTTACAAAAAGCCATAAGGGCAACTGTTTCCCTTATAAAAAAAAGCTTAGGAGAGCCTCCTGCCAGAAATACCTCCAAAACTAATGGCCATTTCTGATTACCTTACCCAAACCCTGATTGCTACTCCACAGAGTCAATCTGTGTTGAGCAGTGACCCTTACTCACAAAGAATCACTAAGTTTACACCAGTGTGTGAAAGAACAACTGGTATTGGTCACATTTGCCTATCTCAAAGCCCCTTGAACACCACATGCTTTGTTATTAAAAACTGAACTAAAAATGATGAACTTTTATCATTTTTATCATCAGAGAAATTAACAAGATCATGGTGGTCTGGTGTTACTCACAAGGGGCACTCCCTTTACTTCATTAACCGCTCTCCCAGTAATGGGCCTTATTTTTATACAGGGGAGAAAAGTAGCTACATTTTATATACCCAATCTTCCAGGAACAGAATTAGTCTGGGCCTTTTATTCTGCTGCTCTACACAAATTAATGAACTCTATGCCATCTTATAAGCCTTAAGATTTCTTTGCTTTTTTAATCTTATTTCTGACAGCATTTATGCTATCACTATATTGCCTTTATAAATCTGAACCTTCATCAGGCCTAACTCCAACCTCCTGACACTGCTATTTTTACAGATATATGCCTTATTGCAGAAGTGTAGAAACTCCATATATGGGCAATATTTTCCCTCCCATTAAGTCTTTCTCAGACCACTATCCCAGGGTAATTCAATTGCAGATCACCTTGCTTTACTGGAGAAGCGTTCTACTCCATTCAGTCTGCAGTGACTACACGCCCACTCTCATATTCCAGTACATGGACTGAAGCCTCAATTTCCTTATGTTCCACTTTCTCAATTAAAAAGATTCTTAAGAAGTGCAAGTCTTGTCAGGCTATCTTAAAGACCCTGCACTATAGCCTGTGAATGGCAACCCATGTGACTTGAGCCCCCAAAGCACTCTGACAGACTGGCCACCAAGTTTTAGCATTAAGGTGGCTGAAGATATTCTTCATTATAGTTATCTGGTTTTATATAGGCCACCCACATACCAAGGAAAAGACACATCAAGCCAACACACATCTGTTGAGCTGCTTTTCTATCATGAGTTTCTGGACTGAAATTAATACCGATAATAGTCCTGTGTTTTTATCTCACTCCTTTAAGTAATTTTGTCAGAACTGGGCCAAAAGCATATTATGGGCATTCTCTATAATCAAAGAAGACAGGCAGTGGTAGAGTGTTCCAATCATATCCTTAAAACAAGCTCCAAATGCTTTGATATTGTGCTTCCTCTTCTCTGTATACTCAGCTGGCTCAAGCCGTGTTTACTTTCAATGTGCCCAATATCAGTGATGATAAACAGGTCCCATAATAACAGATAAACATCACAAAGCATTGGAAAGAATAAGAAAATACTCTCTAGTTTGTTGGTAAGATGGAAGGATCCTGTATTTGCCTTTAGAAAGGTCCAGACTCTTTTATTCCATCCGAGTGAGGGTTTGTTTCTATTTTACCTCCACAGGAAAGTAGATTTGAGTGGGTTCCAAAGAGACATGTCTGCTTCTTCCCAGCTGACCAAAAGAATGAGATGCTTGATACATCAAAACAAGACTCCTCTGCCCAAGAGACTAAGAAGACCCTCTGACAAAACATCAGCTGGGATGACATTCACTGCCTCATAGTCTAGAATAAGGGGCTGTATTCCTGCTCCCAACCAACACCCACCACACTCTAGTTTGCCCTTATATTTAAGATGTGCTCACTTGCTTAGACTCTAATTCCTATGCCAATGGGAATACCAATGGGAATTTAAGGCAGTACAGGTCACACTGGGACCACAAACCACGCAAAAAATATATATTGGAAAAGCACACTGCATCATTAAGGAAGCAATAAAGGACTTAGATACAATTCTTTCTGCCCCACCTCACCCTTCACTTTACTTCCCAGCCTAAGTACCTACAATATGCCATCCAGCTCTTCAAAGAAGCTAATGCCTTTGAAACCCAAGATTGCTTTTGTTATTTGTCAGGAGTGTTTGATAGGTTTCGTTAAAACCTGCTTAAGAGAATTTACTCCTGGGACAGTGCAAGAGTTCACAATTCAGAAATATGAGTTCATTTCTTCAGATAAGTCCAAGCTGCAATGCTTTGTCTAGCTATGCATTTTAAGTAAAAAGGGGGAATTGTAGGCATGTCAAAGAACAGGATGAGCCTTGCCGTAAATTGTCATCATTATAAAGATGACTCTCATTTGCCTGCCTAAAGGAGCCCTGAAGGAGGCACCATGTAACCATGTAACCATGGCAGCCTCCACTGGGGGAGATGAACACTTATGTTTATTGGTGGGGCCCACATCCTGATTTTTCCTAAGCTGAGTAATCCAAACTTAACACTGCAATCTATAAAACACCACCCAACTGGTGGGTAACACTTAAAGACCTTTTACTTTAACCTACCCTTCTATGCATGGACAATTAGGCTCTTCTAATTGTTCAGTCTTTTGCATAAGTATCGTGTGTTCCCACCTGTGATGAACAGTTTCCCTGAAGTTGATTTGTGACTTCATGCACTCATCCTCTACCTTCCTATTTTACCCTTAGTGGTCACTTCTGGGCTTGGTCTCCAACTTGCCTTTGCATTAACACTCCATCTGTTAACATTTGTTGGATGGTTTTACGTATGTTTTCTGATTGCAGAGGTATTTTGTATCATATCATCCTAAATAAGTAAAATAATAATTTACTTTATTTCGCCAACCCTATTTAAGATGAGGGAGTTGTACGATTATTTTCAAGGTCACTAAATAAAGAGCAATTCTCAAAATGCTCGTCTTTATATTAGTTTCTATATAATGAAGGTTCTCCCAGTCTTTTCATAGTTATTTTAATCACATGGAATACTATAGTAGCCCACTAACATTTAAATTGAAGTATACTCATGTAACAACGGTTGTCAGATTTTATCACAAAAAATTTATAAAACAATTGTTATTGGTCACCGTATTGACCATAAGAGCAAGGTATGAAAGAGAATTCTGTATTAAAATTTAAAACAAGTAATTAAATTCTATATTTTATATTTTTTTTACTTAAGAATAATTAAGTCTTCAGTATTTGTCAAGGAAAATATCAAGGGATGCTTTTGCAATATATTGGCAGCCACCAAATAAGAAGGATGAAAAGAACTTTTTGAAATTTGGTAAACCATAATAATATAAAAACTATTTAAGACATTTTCCTTTAAGTTAGATGTGTATGAAACACAGAGAGGTTATAAATATGACACATTTTGAAAAATTGAAATTCTTTTGTATCATCTTTCTTTGAAGTTTAAAGCCTTTTATTTTCAATTGAGAGATGTACAAGGAACTGAACCAAACAGCCTGCTCTGTAAAAGCCTCTAAACTTTTATTCATCCTCTGGGTAATCCATGCTCAATGACAAAAGAAAAAAAATCAATTTAGAGAAGCACTAGCGTAGGACAGACCGCGGTTAGATCTCCCAGCGTCGTGTGTGACACCAGGCGGGGAAAATCCGCGAAAGTACATCGGCCCAGTGGGGCTCAGCTGTGAAAGACTGTGAGTGTGACCTGTCTATGTCTGTCTACTGTCCTCTTGCGTGAAACTCTTGCGAGTGGGGCAAAAAGAGCCTCCAGAAACCTCGCTTGCCCAGACGCCATTTTCAGGGAGGGACTTCAGAACATAAAAACCGGCTAACCTTTGCAAAAGCTGGCTCCCTGTGTGTGACACCAGGCGGGGAAAATCCGCGAAAGTACACCGGCCCAGTGGGGCTCAGCTGTGAAAGACTGTGAGTGTGACCTGTCTATGTCTGTCTACTGTCCTCTTGCGTGAAACTCTTGCGAGTGGGGCAAAAAGAGCCTCCAGAAACCTCGCTCGCCCAGACGCCATTTTCAGGGAGGGAATTCAGAGCATAAAAACCGGCTAACCTTTGCAAAAGCTGGCTCCCTGTGTGTGACACCAGGCGGGGAAAATCCGCTTCGCTACGCGGCCATGCACTCTTTCTAAGGAAAGAACTCCATTGCAACAAGAAGGAAAAATCACACTAAGAACGGCGCTATATCACAGAAGCAAACATTTCTCTCTGGACTGTCTTCTCTGTTGCATGCTCGGGCCTAAGATTTGACCCAGTGTGAGGCTTCATCCACGGAGGACTCCCCTCCCTTAGAGGCAAGTCAGCCCATCCAGAAAGGGAGGAGCCAGAGGAGTGTGCTGCCTACATCATATAGACAATGAATACCACCACAACACGTAGAAAAACCCACAATACAAGTGTGACAATGGGGAAACAACGCAGGCCAGCATCAGACATAGAGAATGAAGATGACAATTCTGAGGACCAGATAATGACTGAACAACTAATCAACCTCTCAGATAAGGACTTTAGACTAGCAATATGGAAGGTGCTCAACAGACTCCAAGAAACCATGGATCGAGTTGAACAGAACACTAATAAGAACCAAGAAAATATGAAGGCAGAAATGACAAAACTCCAAACTGAAATAACATGTCAACTAACAGGACTGAAAAAGTCAGTAAACGAAGTGAATGACAAAATGGATAAGCTCTGGGACAGGGTATCAGAAGCTGAGAATAGACTTGGTGCTGTGGAAGATGAGATACATAACAATTCCATACAGCAGGAGAGATTGGACAAAAAACTTAAAGCAAATGAGCAGACAATGGAAAAATTAGTCAAAGAATGGGAACAGACGAAAATAGAAGTCTATGATAAGATCAACAGAAACAACTTAAGAATCATTGGAGTCCCAGAGACCCAGGAAGAAAATTTCCAGGAAGAATCAATGGTCAAGAACATCATTAAAGAGAAACTTCCAGAGCTAAAGAATATATGTGATCAAATCCTGCATGCCCGAAGAGTACCAACCAAAAGAGACCCCAGAAAAACCACCCCAAGACACATCCTAGTCACAATGACAAATCCCACAGATAGAGACAGAATTCTGAAAACAGCAAGATCAAAAGGGGAAATCATGTTCAAGAAAGCTTCCCTGAGATTTACAGCCGACATGTCACCAGAAACTCTCAATGCCAGAAAGCAGTGGTGGGATATTGTGACAAGACTGAATGAAATGAATGCTTCACCCAGAATACTATACCCAGCAAAACTCACTTTCCGGTTTGATGGAAGAATACATGGTTTCACAGACAAAAAACAGCTCAGAAACTTCACAGACACAAAACCAGTCTTAAGAGAGAAACTGAAAGACCTAATCTAAGACAAGACTACCCAAAAGACACACCAAATTTTGAAATAAAGATGGCATTAAATCCCAGGACAATTCTTTCTCTCAATGTCAATGGACTAAATGCACCAGTTAAGAGACACAGAGTGGCTAAATGGATCAAAAAACTCAATCCAACCTTCTGCTGCCTACAAGAAATGCACCTGAATAGTCAGAACAAACATAGACTCAAAATAAAAGGCTGGAGAAAAGTTATCCAAGCAAACAACACCCATAAAAAAGCTGGAGTGGCCATACTAATATCAGATAATGCAAACTTTATACTCAGGAAGGTTGTAAGGGACAAAGATGGACATTTTATATTAATCAAGGGGTACGTAGAGCAGGAAGAATTCACTCTCCTAAACATATATGCACCGAATGAGGGGCCAGCAAAATATTTAATACAACTGTTGACAAATCTGAAAAATAATATCAACAACAACACAATAATTGTGGGGGACCTTAACACGGCTTTGTCAACACTGGACAGGTCAACCAGACTGAAACCCAACAAGAATATACTAGACCTGAGGAGAGAAATGGAAGAAAGAGGCCTAGTGGATATATATAGGACACTCCATCCCCAGAAACCTGGATACACATTCTTCTCCAATGTACATGGGACATTCTCCAGGATAGACTACATGCTGGCACATAAAACATACCTCCATAAGATCAAGAGGATAGAAATTTTGCAGACTACCTTCGCTGACCACAAGGCTCTGAAATTATTTGTGAACTCCAAAGGGACTCAGAAGAAACACTTTAACACCTGGAAGTTAAACAGCCTCATGCTCAATAACCAGTGGGTCCGAGATGAAATCAAGGAGGAAATAAAAAGGTTCCTGGAAACAAATGACTATAAAGACACAAACTCTCAGAACCTATGGGACACAGCAAAAGCAGTACTGAGAGGAAAATTTATAGCTTAGCAAGCACACATCAGGAAGGAAGAAGGAGCTTACCTGAGTAGCTTAATGACACAGCTAATAGAACTAGAAAATGCTCAACAAAAGGACCCAAGAATAGGAAGACAGAAGGAAATAACAAAGCTGAGAGCAGAAATCAACGAAGTGGAAACTCAAAAAACAATCCGAAAGATCAACGAAAGCAGAAGTTGGTTCTTTGAAAAAATAAACAAGATTGATAGACCACTGGCAAACCTAACAAAGAAAGAGAGAGAGAGAAACTTGATAACTCGTATCAGGAATGAAAAAGGAGAGATCACTACTGATATGACAGAGATTCAAAGGGTAATCAGAAACTACTTTGAAAAACTCTACGCCACTAAAAATGAGAACCTGGAAGAAATGGATAAATTCTTGGACTCTTATAATCTTCCACGGTTGAAGGAAGAGGATGTAGCATATCTAAACACCCCCATCACCATTGATGAAATTAAAACAGTAATCAAATGTCTGCCGAAAAACAAAAGCCCAGGTCCAGATGGATTCACTAATGAATTCTATCAAACTTTCCAAGAGGAACTACTGCCAATCTTGGCAAGACTCTTTCATGAAATTGAACAAACAGAAACACTTCCAAATAGCTTTTATGAAGCCAACATCACCTTGATACCTAAACCAGACAGAGACGCTACCAAAAAAGAAAATTACAGACCAATATCACTGATGAATGCAGATGCAAAGATCCTCAACAAAATCCTGGCAAATAGGATTCAATGCCTCGTTAAGAAGATCATCCACTACGATCAAGTAGGTTTCATCCCAGGAATGCAAGGCTGGTTTAACATCCGTAAATCTATCAACATAATACACAACATCAATAACAAGAAAAATAAAAACCACATGATCATATCAATAGATGCAGAGAAAGCATTTGATAAGGTCCAACACCCATTCTTGATCAAAACTCTCAGCAAGATGGGAATGGAGGGAACCTTTCTCAATATAGTGAAGGCCATCTACCACAAGCCAGTGGCAAATATTATCCTCAATGGAGAAAAACTGAAAGCCTTCCCTCTAAATTCTGGCACAAGACAAGGCTGTCCTCTCTCACCACTCCTATTCAACATAGCACTGGAAGTACTTGCTATAGCGATTAGGCAAGAAAAGGATATCAAGGGAATCCAGATAGGAAAGGAAGAAGTCAAGCTCTCACTGTTTGCAGATGACATGATACTCTACTTAGAAAACCCTAAAGACTCTATCAAAAAGCTTCTAGAAACAATAGACTCATATAGCAAGGTGGCAGGCTACAAAATTAACACACAAAAATCAATGGCCTTTCTATATACCAATAGTAATAAGGATGAAATGGACATTAAGAAAACAACCCCATTCACAATAGTACCACACAAACTCAAATATCTTGGAATCAACTTGACTAAATATGTGAAGGACCTATACAAAGAAAACTATAAAACTCTGCTCCAAGAAATAAGAGAGGACACACGGAAATGGAAACACATACCCTGCTCATGGATTGGCAGGATTAACATCATCAAAATGGCAATACTCCCCAAGGCATTATACAGATTTAATGCCATCCCTCTAAAGATACCCATGACATTCTTCAAAGAAGTGGATCAGACACTTTTGAAATTCATTTGGAACAATAATCACCCTCGAATAGCTAAAGCAATCATTGAAAAAGAATATGGGAGGAATTACTTTTCCCAACTTTAAACTGTACTACAAAGCAACAGTTATCAAAACAGCATGGTATTGGAATAAGGATAGGTCCTCAGATCAGTGGAATAGGCTTGAATACTCAGAAAATGTTCCCCAGAGATACAACCATCTAATTTTTGATAAAGGAGCAGGAAATCCTAAATGGAGCAGGGATAGCCTCTTCAACAAGTGGTGTTGGCACAATTGGATAGCCACTTGCAAAAAATTAAACTTAGACCCCCAGCTAACATCATGTACAAAGGTAAAATCCAAATGGATTAGAGACCTCGATATCAGCCCCAAAACCATAAGATATATAGAACAGCACATAGGCAAAACACTCCAGGACATTACAGACATCTTCAAGGAGGAAACTGCACTCTCCAAGCAAGTGAAAGCAGAGATTAACAGATGGGAATATATTAAGCTGAGAAGCTTCTGCACCTCAAAGGAAATAGTGCCCAGGATACAAGAGCCACCCACTGAGTGGGAGAAACTATTCACCCAATACCCATCAGATAAGGGGCTAATCTCCAAAATATACAAGGCACTGACAGAACTTTACAAGAAAAAAACATCTAACCCCATCAAAAAATGGGGAGAAGAAATGAACAGACACTTTGACAAAGAAGAAATACGCATGGCCAAAAGACACATGAAAAAATGTTCCACATCACTAATCATCAGGGAGATGCAAATCAAAACAACGATGAGATACCACCTCACACCCCAGAGAATGGCACACATCACAAAGAATGAGAATAAACAGTGTTGGCGGGGATGTGGGGAGAAAGGAACTCTTATCCACTGCTGGTGGGAATGCTGTCTAGTTCAACCTTTATGGAAAGCGATATGGAGATTCCTCCAAAAACTGGAAATCGAGCTCCCATACGATCCAGCTATACCACTCCTAGGAATATACCCTAGGAACACAAAAATACAATACAAAAACCCCTTCCTTACACCTATATTCATTGCAGCTCTATTTACCATAGCAAGACTCTGGAAACAACCAAGATGCCCTTCAACAGACGAATGGCTAAAGAAACTGTGGTACATATACACAATGGAATATTATGCAGCTGTCAGGAGAGATGAAGTCATGAAATTTTCCTATACATGGATGTACATGGAATCTATTATGCTGAGTGAAATAAGTCAGAGAGAGAGAGAAAAACGCAGAATGGTCTCACTCATCTATGGGTTTTAAGAAAAATGAAAGACACCCTTGTAATAATAATTTTCAGACACAAAAGAGAAAAGAGCTGGAAGTTCCAGCTCACCTCAGGAAGCTCACCACAAAGAGTGATGAGTTTAGTTAGAGAAATAACTACATTTTGAACTGTCCTAATATTGAGAATGTATGAGGGAAATGTAGAGCCTGTTTAGGGTACAGGCGGGGGTTGGGTGGGGAGGAGGGAGATTTGGGACTTGGGTGATGGGAATGTTGCACTGGTGATGGGTGGTGTTCCTTTTATGACTGAAACCCAAACACAATCATGTATGTAATCAAGGTGTTTAAATAAAAAAATTATGCATTAAAAAAATCAATTTAGAAAATTAAGATGAAAGTTACAGGCTTGCTAATTTGGACCAAATTTCAATATTATGCAAGGACAACTGTCCTTGTCCTCTTAAAGATAAAGACAGTTTTACCTCAGTTTATTTCTTCTCGCCAAAAGCTTAACCCTTACTTAGTTTAGTTTGTACATAAAATGGATATGCCTCAGGAGACCAATACACAAAAAGTTCAATTATTCATTCTGGTGCTACTGGTCTGAAAAACACTTCCCTGTTCTGTCTCTAAAATTCCTTATTGTGACCATAAAATTTAAATAGTTGTTCTTTTTTTAAAAAAAAAAACATGATATAGTCCACCCTATTCATTTGTTGCCAATAAAGCTCTTACTGGATTTATCA
Organism: Suncus etruscus; assembly: GCF_024139225.1. Taxonomy (NCBI): domain Eukaryota; kingdom Metazoa; phylum Chordata; class Mammalia; order Eulipotyphla; family Soricidae; genus Suncus; species Suncus etruscus. The sequence goes on along the minus strand of NC_064856.1, from coordinate 75,827,049 downwards.
CTTTGATTGTCCTCAAGCAATAGTTAATCTTCTAAACTTATAATGCTAAAAGTAAGACTCGAAAGATAGAATAGTGTGTGAAGAGCTTGTGTTGTGCCTGGGCAGTTTCTAGGTTTGACCCACAGCGCCTCATATGCTTCTTCAGGGTGCCAAGAGTAATCCTTGAGCGTAGAACCAGGAAAAAGCCATGAAAATGTCTAGGTGTGCCTAAAAAACAAACAAAAATGTTGTTTTTTTAATTGTATGAGGTATTATTTTGCTGAGGCATCCTCTGTACACTATCCTTAGATCCCTTGGAAAAATAAAGATGTTATCTACACTAAAATCTCTGTGATAGGGGCAGGCGAGGTAGCTCTAGAGGTAAAGTGTCTGCCAAGGAAGGACCGCAGTTCGATCCCTGGGCATCCCATATGGTCTCCCCAAGCCAGGGGCAATTTCTGAGCGCTTAGCCAGGAGTAACCCCTGAGCATCAAATGGGTGTGGCTCGAAAAACAAAAAACAAAAACAAAAACAAAATAATCTCTGTGGTATTAGAAAAAGAAGCTGCATTTCTAGCATATTTATGGAACCTCAAAAAAAATCTCACATTAAATCACAGATTTTATTATTTATCTTTTTTTAAAAAAGTGTGTGTGACCATTACACTAATTTATTTATTTAGTTTTACAAATAGTACTTAAAAACATTGGAGTTTGGTACAACATTAGGATCTACACATGAAAATATTTTTTAAAAATATGACAACATATATTTGATAGATTGGCATTTTAAAGGAAAACAGCAATAAAATTAGTGACTAGTATAGAGTCATGTGGGATGAATTGTTGCAAAATTTATGGTTGGGTGGGCACTCTAGGTTAGTTATTCCTGAATGTTGTCATATACTTTTATAAATAGTTTGACTATTATTTTTATAAATGATCTCAATTGCTATTACCTAATAGTAAATAATACTGCCAAAGCATAATAGTATGAGAGCCACTCATGTGTCTGTTGATTTTAATTCTATTTCAAAGTATATTGCATCTTTTATTTTGCTTTTTATGCTTTTTTAAATATTTTTCCTTTCTAACATCCAATATATTTATTTACATTTTTGTGCCATGCTCAGCAGTCTATCATAGGCTATCCCTGACTCTGTGTTCAAGGGTAACTTGTGACAGTGTGGGGTACAACATGGAGTGCTACACATCAAACCTGGATCAGCTGCATTCAAGGCAGACACTTTATATGCCACGAACTATTTCTCTAGACATCATTATTTTTTATTGTGTAAAGGATAATTTGTCAGAGTTGGAGATTGATCAATGAGAGAGCAATTCAACTCTTCTCCCATAACTCTTTTGACAAATACATATAAAACCTTAAAGGCAATAACATTTAAAGTGTTTATTGTGGTTCAGATTTCCCAGAAAGCTTTAGTTGGGAAATTGATGTCAGTGAGCTGTGAGAACCCTCCTGCTTTATACCACAAACAGAGCTAGCATTCTCTTATCTTGCATCACACTGTATTATACTCTGATGGCTGTTTTATGCTAACTTCTGTTTCAATTGAGCTAACACAATTAAACAGGTCTATTACATAAACTTACCATCAAAATCTGCTAAATGGTTGAGAGGCAGAGCAGTAATTCAAACAAGAGGTACTGAATATACTGAATAGTTAGCAGCATAATGTTCTCATGCTGAAACTACCCATTCACAGTGATATTAAACCTAGTAGTGATCTGAAAAAAATCACGTGTGAATTTCTTTTATCATATCAAATTCTCATTCATCTCCAATTCACTATTCATCATGCTGGAAGACTGAGTAAGATAGGTCAGTAAGATCTTACTGAGTAAGGTTTGTTTTCTGTGATTTTACACACTGTGAGATACTTGTACATTCTACTGAGATCCACTGAGATTTTTCAATGCATTAAAGAAATAAAAACATGTAATATCTTTTCAAAATAATTGTTTATTCAGAGTCAGCATCAATTTCCTTAAAAGATCTCAAAAGCACCAATGGAAGAACAATAATGGAATGTGACAGAAAATGGATGATTTTTTGGCTTTATTTTCACTTGTCTTATGGTTATATTGTTAATGTCTATGTGCCACTAAGACACTTAGTAAATGTTATCTGTCTTGGCCATAAAAATAAAGATTATTTGCAGCAAAAATAATAGAATAGGTCTAACATTGTTGTGGTTTATTCATTTTATGCTATAAGATGAAATCTGCTTTTGTTCCCTGAATTAATTTGCTTGCTATTAAAATTTTAATCTATAAAAATAATTTGTGTTTATAATACAACATGTTGTTTCTGCTGAATCAGCATATGATTTATCTCATCAAAGGTATTGATAAATTTCTTGAAATATACCAAATAGAATTTAAAATATATTAAATAAGGATAAAAATAGAATACTGGGGCCAGAGTGGCTAGAGGTAAGGCATCTGCCTTGCAAGCGGTAGCCTAGGACGGACAGCAGTTCTATCCCCTGGTGTCCCATATGCTGCACACAAGGCAAGTGCCCTACTAGTTTTATGATCTACTTGGACCCCTCTTATCTTTTCAACACATTGTATAACATTTTTTTCTTCACTTAAACTATGTGTTTATGTGTGTGAGATTCAGTGTCCATAAAGCCTCACACTTGCAAAATAACCTAAACAACACACCTGATATTTTCATAGTATTTTATTTAGATTTTATATAGATTACTAATAATTATGATTTCAAATTATATTTATGCATTGTACCTCATGAATCATGTCACTTTCAATTTGCCACTTCACTGGTTACAAAGAAATATACCGCTAAATTTAAAATATCAAGCATAGTAATTTTGTTTTGGTTTGTACCATTAGATTTTATGCTTAAAAGGTTTATAATGGGACTGAGAAAAAGTATAACATGCCAGGTGCTTGCTTTAGACATAACCGACCTAGGTTATGGAGTATCCTTGAGCAGTGAGGGTGTGACACTGAGAGAGAGAGAGAGAGAGAGAGAGAGAGAGAGAGAGAGAGAGAGAGAGAGAGAGAGACAGACAGACAGACAGACAGACAGAGACAGACAGAGACAGAGACAGAGAGAGACAAAGAGACAGAGAGAGACAAAGAGACAGAGACAGAGAGAGACAAAGAGACAGAGACAGAGAGAGACAGAGAAAGAGTGAGATAGAGACAGAGAAAGAGAATGCGAATGTAAGAATGCCCTAATATAATACAGCTAATAGAAAGTGAATCTATTTTGGGGAAAACTACATTTCTTCACTGAATTCTAGTACATATATAGTTATACATGTCACATTTTCCGAATTTGGAACCCATAAAACTATGAAGGCTTGCTTCCTAAAAAGCCTTCATAGGAATAAGCCCTGAGAATAGATGGCATGACCTAAGAACAAAACAAAACAAAATAAAACAAAAAAGTTATACTTCTGTTTGATATTTTCCATGGGATTAGTCATAGGTGAAAAGTAAAAGTTGCAAAGTCTGAACTATAAGGATGGTCAATTGGTGTAGCAAGCAGTTTTATTTAAAACTCACTTAAGTTCTTTCTTTTGCGTAACTCATCATTATATGGCTATTGGAGTCTAGACTGGAACTTCACAGACGACTGGGAAGACATTATTGGTCAAAAATCTTACTTGCATTTAGGCTTTAGATTCACTGTCAAATTTAAACTGTGAATTCTAGCTATTCTAGAAAAGCAAGCATTTCATACCTCATTGAAAGGATGAATCAGTTCCACAATCAGATCTAAATTCTCAACATCCAAATAACACCAAGTTTCTGTAATGTTCTTAGTCAAACCAATTGAATTACAATGATAGATATCAATTACAATGATAGATATCAAGTACAGAAAATAAATAAATTGGCCACATTTTTCTCCCTACTTTCTAGCTTCCACATTCCCACTTTCAAATATTACGTAAAATGCAAGTGAAGCCCCAGATGACAATCCTTTAATGTCCAAAACCCCACAATATTAAATTTTCAATATCTTTAGAGAAGCCTTAAGTATTTTCTAAAATCCACTGTCTCAATTCTCCCAGGTGGTTGTGAAAAGAGAGCCTTCTGTGGATATGAATTCATCTACTGGAGTACTTTGGATTTCCATATTATCATCACTGTCACATTCTTTGGTGGTATCAGATATGCTATTCAACAAGGCACACATCATATCTCCCTCTAAGTGGTGAGGGTTCAGGATATGTGCTGGCCTCTGAGTCTTCTTGAATTGATTCTCTAGCTCCAGGAAACCTTGATCTCCTGAGAGGATGGTGAATGGAATTTGCTTTGGCAGTTGTTCATCTAGACGGCCAGCATGCATGCATATGGCAAAATCAGCAGCATCTTTTCTTTTACTACAGCGAGGATGAAGGAAGAAGCAGCCAATTCTATTCAGGTAATTATAGATCTTACAGTTTAGTGGAGGCTTCCAATTGGTATTTCACTGAAGACTTATCATAAATTTCAAGGATGCCAGTAATTAATTCTTATGTGAAATGGTTAAAAATTTTTACCATATCTACCTATATTTTCCTCAGTATAGTTATTTAAAATAAAGTAAAAATTCTTAACACAATTAAAACACTGAATTATTTGTATTTCAGATGGAACCTTGATTCTATTACTTAAAGGCTGGATAATTTGGAGAAAATTGTTAAATTATTAAATTTAATCCATGAAATTATTTTATTAGTTTTAAAATAAAAATAATTATATGTTCAACACAGTGAATAAAGCTATTAGTAACAGTTCAATTAAATGTATTGTGAGTCTTCTTTTTCCTGAACTGAATGTGATTAATAAAAACCTAAGGAATTCTTATTTTATCCAAATTAAAACAAACAAAAGAGACAATAGAGTTGAGGAATTGAATGTCTGAAGGTAAATAGTACAAAGAAGAAAGAGAGCATCACAAGAACTGATCAGCCATTGAGTCTCTGAATAAACACCACTGCAGTTAGTTAAAATCTAAAATCGAAATGTTTTAAAGGAACAAAAGAAAATAAAATATACTTTAAATACAAAAGAAATAACAGAAGAATCACAATAGATCTCTTATATAAAACCGTTCAAGCAGTAAAAGAATAAACCCATTAAAGTTACTGAATGAAGAAACTTTCAACTTATTGTTCACTACCACAAACAGTTCTCATTTAGATGTAAGAAAAGTATGCTGGGGGATCGAACCATGGTCCTTCCTTGGCTAGCGCTTGCAAGGCAGACACCTTACCTCTAGCGCCACCTCGCTGGCCCCTTCTTTGAGTTACATGTATTATTACTATATCAATTATATTATATGTTATGTTATGTTACTATATTACATTATGTTAGTTTACCTCATTATGTTAATCAATGTTGTCTTTTGAATAAATTCTTACAATAAAAAATATGCCAATAAAAAAAGAAAAGTATGCAAAAATTCTAATACAAACAGGAGTTGGTAACATTTGAGAAAACTGAACATGCCCTGAATGAACTATTGAAAGACTATTTATATAAAACAAAAAGTCAAATATTGAAACATTAATATTGCACAGTAAAATATGTACAACATGTAATATAAATAAATATTATCCCTGCCTATCAATGACTAACCTGTCACATCAAAACACACACAGTAACAGGGTGAATCAAAAAATAAAATCTCCTCATTTGCTGCTTGAAATTAACACATCTAAAATCATAGTAGAGATATATTCTAAGGGCAAAAGTATGAAAAAATAATAATGATACAAACCAAAGAGGAAAAGCAAAAGCTATGGCAGAAATGGTTATATCATACCAAATTGTAATAAAAAAGAATTAATTCAAGATAGAGAGGTATATTACTTATTATTAAAAAAAAAGACAGATTTTCTAACTCTAATAAAATATGTATCACATATTGGGTCAGGAAAGTTGGTAAGTCTTTTGCTCACCAATCTAGAGCATAACAGTCATGACAGGAAAGACCTACTAATAGAATACCTGTAAAGACATCAAACACCTAATTTAATAACTTGAAAAGCTAGTTATAAATTTATTTAAGTCCAATAGATTTATTTAGGACTATATTCAAAAATTTTAACTTATATATTTCAGGTAACTTAAGAATCATACCAAGAATCCAATCAAAATCTCATGCCACAAGACAAAAATGAACCATACTCCCAAAAATTGTAAAGAAAAGCTCTCTGCTAGCCTTCACCTATGACCTACGCAAATAAGATCTCCAGCTACAGAGGCAGGATACCATCACCCATATCTGAGAGGAAAGTTTTCTGGCACCATAAAAAGACTTTGGAGGGTGTAAATGAGTGAGTATGAAGCCAACTTTAAACTTTACTACAAATCAATAGTTATCAAAACAGCATGGTATTGGAATAAAGACAGGCTCTCAGATCAGTGGAATAAGCTTGAATACTCAGAGAATGTTCCCCAGACATACAATCATCTAATTTTTGATAAAGGAGCAAAAAATCCTAAATGGAACAAAGAAAGCCTCTTCAACAAGTGGTGTTGGCAAAACTGGGTAGCCACTTGCAAAAAATTAAACTTAGACCCCCAGCTAACATCATGTACGAAGGTAAAATCCAAATGGATTAAAGACCTCGATGTCAGCCCCAAAACCATAAGATATATAGAACAATACGTAGGTAAAACACTCCAGGACATTGAGGCTAAAGGCATCTTCAAGGAAGAAACTGCACTCTCCAAGCAAGTGAAAGCAGAAATTAACAGATGGGAATATATTAAGCTGAGAAACTTCTGCACCTCAAAGGAAATAGTGCCCAAGATACAGGAGCCACCCACTGAGTGGGAGAAACTATTCACCCAATACCCATCAGATAAGGGGCTAATCTCCAAAATATATAAGGCACTGACAGAACTTTACAAGAAAAAAACATCTAATCCCATCAAAAAATGGGGAGAAGAAATGAACAGACACTTTGACAAAGAAGAAATACAGATGGCCAAAAGACACATGAAAAAGTGCTCCACATCACTAATCATCAGGGAGATGCAAATCAAAACAACGATGAGATACCACCTCACACCCCAGAGAATGGCACACATCACAAAGAATGAGAATAAACAGTGTTGGCGGGGATGTGGGGAGAAAGGAACTCTTACCCACTGCTGGTGGGAATGCCGTCTAGTTCAACCTTTATGGAAAGCGATATGGAGATTCCTCCAAAAACTGGAAATCGAGCTCCCATACGATCCAGCTATACCACTCCTAGGAATATACCCTAGGAACACAAAAATACAATACAAAAACCCCTTCCTTACACCTATATTCAGTGCAGCACTATTTACCATAGCAAGACTCTGGAAACAACCAAGATGCCCTTCAACAGACGAATGGCTAAAGAAACTGTGGTACATATACACAATGGAATATTATGCAGCTGTCAGGAGAGATGAAGTCATGAAATTTTCCTATACATGGATGTACACGGAATCTATTATGCTGAGTGAAATAAGTCAGAGAGAGAGAGAAAAACGCAGAATGGTCTCACACATTTATGGGTTTTAAGAAAAATGAAAGACATTCTTGTAATAATAACTTTCAGACACAAAAGAGAAAAGAGCTGGAATTTCCAGCTCACCTCAGGAAGCTCATCACAAAGAGTGATGAGTTTAGTTGGATAAATAACTACATTTTGAACTGTCCTAATAATGAGAATGTATGAGGGAAATTGAGAACCTGTTTAGAGTACAGGCGGGGGTCGGGTGGGGAGGAGGGAGACTTGAGACATTGGTGATGGGAATGTTGCACTGGTGATGGGTGGTGTTAAAAAAATAATTTACATATATTTAAAGAGGAGGAGGAGTTACAAAAAAAAAAAAAGAAAGAAAGAAAATAGAGTACAGGTGGGTGTGGGGTGGGGAGGAGGGAGTGGGAATGTTGCACTGGTGAAGGGAGGTCGTTTTTATATGACCAAAACCCAACTATAATTGTATTTGCAATCAAAGTGTTTAAATAAAGAAATAAATTTAAAAAAAAAAGAAATATTGGGAATGGGCATTTTTTTCTACTACTTTCTATGACTCTAACATTGCATCAATATGAGAAAGACACTAAAAAAATCATTCAGATCAAATGGGATTCGTCTGAGGTATGCAAGGACAGTTCATTGTACACAAATTAATATAACAGACCACATCAGCAAAAGAAAAGATAATAATCTAATGATCATATCAATTAATGCAAAGAAAGCTTTTGGCAAATTCCAATATCAATAACCTCAGTCAAATCATTGTGAAAGAGTTGTCCTCTATATAGTAGTATCTCTCTGTAAAACAAAACAAAACATAACCAATATTATTCTTAATGTCAAAAAACTGAAGATATTTCTGTTGAGACTAAACAAGCAATAATGTCCACCAATTCCATTTATTCAACATTGACTTAGAAGTCATACCAATATCAATCAGGCAAGATGACATGATGATGTATAATGAAGATCCTAGAGTCCACAGAAAAGTACCTAAAATCCTTTAGCTGGTCACTAAATCAATAGAAAATTGTTTGTATTCGTATAAATCAGCAATAAATTTGAAATAAAAGAGATCAAAGAAACTATCCCATTTAAAATAGGTACAAAAACATCAAGTACCCAGGAATCAACTTAACAAAATTGGTAGTGAATTATATGAAAATAATTCAAAACATTTGAGAAAGAAATTCAAAAACACCTCAGGAGATAGAAATGCTTTTGAGGCTCATGGATTAGAAGAATAATATAAAAATGACAATATTTCCTAACCTTCTTTGTAGATTCAATGCATTCCCTATCCAAATTTAGACAATATTCTTCATGGACTTAACACAGTCAATTTTAAATTTTATGTGGGATCATAAAAGACCCTGGATATCCAAAACTATACTGAAAACTAAGAAACTGGGAGGTATCTCATTAATAAATTTGAAGCTATACCTTTAAACTATAGTGTTCAAAACAGTGGGCTACTGGAATAAAAACAGGTTTTCTGACTGAAAGGTTAAACTAGAATATCCAGAAACAATATCACTTATATGGACCTGAGAACATGAAATGGAATACATACTGCCTCTTTAATAAATGGTACTGAGAATATAATAACCAATTGCAAAAAATTAAAGCTTTCTTTCTCTATTTTATGTAACATAAAATAAACTCAAAGTGGATCAAAGACCTTGAAGATCAAACCTGTATCTGTACAATACCTTAAGGAAAATAAAGGCAGAATAATCAAAGACCCAGACCTCAATGAAATCTTCAACTATACGTTGCCATTGGCAAAAGCTACATAACCAAAACTAAACAAATGGGACTATATCAAACTAAAAACTTTCTGTACAGCAAAAGAAATAGGGGCTAAAAGTAAAATATAGTTATTAGACTTTTTAGGTTAAAAGGTAAAATTCAAGATTAATATAGGGCAACTGTTAAAGTTGGATTTATGGACAATCTGTCATAGGCTAGAACTATGATTCATTAGATTGGGGTTTAAATTAAAAGTAGGGCTAGGATGAAGGTTAAATTTGTGCTTGGGTTAATATTAGGTTTTGTTGTATTTGAAGTTAAAATTTCAGTTCAAATATTAGCTATTTGTTACATGTAGGCTAATAGATTTAAGCAAGACTAGTGAAGATTTTAGTGTAAAATAAAGTTTGGATTACAATTTGGGCAAATGTTAAGCATTTGGGCTTGTAGGTGTGTTAGGTTATGTTATGTTTAATGTTAAAAATCTAAGTTTACTATTCGATGATAGTTAAGTTTTTGTTTATGTTTACTTCTCTGTTATTGTCAAGATCAGAATAAGGCTTGGGTTTTGATGAGGACTTTATTAGAATTAGGGTCGATTTTAGATAATGTGTAAGGGTTAGGTAATTTTGCTGGGTTGTTTTTTTGTTTGTTTGTTTTGGGGTCACACCCGGCAGTGCTCAGGAGTTACTCCTGGCTCTACGCTCAGAAATTGCTCCTGGCAGGCTCAGGGGGACCATATGGGATGCCCAGATTTGAACCACCGACATTCTGCATAAAAGGCAAACGCCTGACCTCCATGCTATCTCTCCAGCCCCTGCCCCAGGTTTTGCTGTTAATTAATTTAATTTATTTATTTAAGCATCATGATTACAAACCTTTTTAGGTTCTTTCTGAAATTTAAGAAACAGAAACACTCCCAAATAGTTTTTATGAAATTAACATCAAACTGGTACCAAAACCTTACAGAGATGGTGAAAAAAAGGAAAGAAAAGAAAAGAAAATTACAGGCCAATGTCCCTGATAAGCACAGATGCAAAGATCCTCAACAAAATCCTAGCAAATAGGATTCAATGCCTCATCCATAAAGGTCATAGATCATGACCAAATAGCTGTAATTTCAGGAATGAAAGGATGGTTTAACATATGTAAATCTATCAACATAATGTCAACAAAAGAAAAAATCATAAATAGATCAATAGATGCAGAGAAAGCATTTGATAAGTTCAAAAGCCATTCATGATAAAAATTTTCAACAAGATGGGAATAGACCAGAGCTTTTCTCCATATAGTTAAGGCCATTTACCACAATCTCATGGCAAATATTATATTTAATGGTTTGTCTGTGTAAAACTTAAATATAAAAGTTGAGCGTAGTACAGTTTTACATTTAGGCAAAATGATAATTTTAGGCATAGGTCAACTAAAACAAATGAATTAGCATTAAATTTAGAATTAGAATTAAAGTGATATTAAATGATTTGCTTGCATCAAGTTTGGAACTTGTTAAATGCAGCATCGCAGTTCCAAGATTGTATTATATGCTTAGTGTGTCACAGAGTTCACATAAGCCAACAACCTAACTTGTTGACAAAAAACTAACCATAGATGCCTTTTGACACCAAGAGAATAGTTCTTTTTTCCAACTAGGCAAAATATTCTCGAGATATTTTATAGAAATTATTTATTTATTCTAATGAATATGTAAAATATGTTTCTTTTTTTAATTTTTAATTTTTTTATTTTGAATTATGAGAACAAAAGATGCAAAGAGGGCCCGGAGAGATAGCACAGCGGCGTTTGCCTTGCAAGCAGCCGATCCAGGACCAAAGGTGGTTGGTTCGAATCCCGGTGTCCCATATGGTCCCCCGGGCCTGCCAGGAGCTATTTCTGAGCAGACAGCCAGGAGTAACCCCTGAGCACCGCCGGGTGTGGCCCAAAAACAAAAACAAAAACAAAACAAAACAAAACAAAACAAAACAAAAAAGATGCAAAGAAAGAGGACAAGGTAAAGTTACAGTGGAAAGACAATCAGCCATAACATAATTCTCAGAAGAAGTCCCCTTGCTGATATCTTAACTTTGAACTTTCAGCCAAAGAATGTTAAGATAAATAAAACAGATTCATAGATTATTTCATACTATACTTAAATGAATATTTAAAAAAAAGAACGTTTATTCTTTAAATTTTACTTATGTAGAAAATTTTCACCTCCTGCAACTGACACTTTTATTGACCCGGAAAAGTTAAAATGATTTGTTCAGCAAAATTTCCCAGATATGTTTTGGTAGTTACAGCTCAGCACACCAAAAAAAGCACAAAAGTAAATATTCATATTAAATGGTACTTAACAATGTTTTCTGAAACATACTGATTTCAAAAGCTAAATTTTCAGCTATTAATTTTAACTATTTGTTTACTTTAGAATAGACATACATTTTTAAATATGTCATGCTATATAGACCTTATTTAAATATTAGTAAATCTCTATTTTCTATTTTTAACAAAGAATAAATTCAATGAACCATAGTAAAAGTATTACTAAATTAGAACATATTATTAAATTAGAACATATTTTGTTTTCCACTGCCAATTTTGCTTTTATTTTCAAAGCATTTTCTTTAATAATTTTTCTGCCTGTTGAGAAATACTTTAAAAATTATTGCAGATTATAAACAATATATTCAGTAGTCTAACTCTGGTCACGAGAGAAAATTGGATTGGAATCCTGTTTTAATATTTTTAATTTATTAATTCTTTTCAACATTGATTGTTTCATTATTATATAATTCCAAGCAAAAGGGTGCTGCATTAAAAAGTCAGTGTCTAGGGGCCAGAGAGATAGCATGGAGGTAAGGCGTTTGCCTCTCATGCAGAGGGTTGGTGGTTCAAATCCTGGCATCCCATATGGTCCCCTGCCAGGAGCGATTTCTGAGAATAGAACCAGGATTAACCCCTGAGCACTGCCAGGTGTGTCCTAAAAACCAAAAAAAAAAAAAAGACAGTGTCTAAAGAATACCTTCTCTGATGGCTTAAAGGAGATATGGTTGTTTTTTGTGTGTTTTTTTTTCCCTTATTTTATTTCATTAGATTTTACAAACTCCAAAATCAAGGAAATATTTTTTTTAATTGGTGTTTTGTTTCAGGTGCACTCAATTGAGTTCAGGGATTATTCATGATTCAGTGCTCAAATATTGTTACTGATGGTCTTATGAGATCATATGTGGTGTTGAGGATGAAATTCAGTGGATTACATGCAGAACATATACCCTACCTGCTATACTATCTCTAAGACCCAAGCAGCATATATTTCATTTCCAATCTCTGCATGGTTTACCTTCCACTCAGCTTAGTAAATTACCTTTTACAAGTATAAATGAATATCTTATTTATATAACTTCAATGTTAATTATCAAAATATGATGGAAAATTATTGAGAAAGAATAATACCAATATAGTTTCTGCTGTAAATAAATCATCAAGGTTATTTGATGTAAACAAGTTGTATGTAAAATTTTAATTGCTTAAGTTATAAATATGTACCATATAGGTACATGCTTATATATTTAGGAAGGATGTTAGGTTTATAATGAAATATTTTTCTTATGATACCAAAGATATATTATACTGATAAAATAAAATTAGAGATCTGATTTGGACATTACTCACTGAGTTATAGCTAGTAACTCATTTAAATTTTCTGAGTGCTAGTTAATTTTTAATATCAATTTCTCTTATTTAACAAATAATTTTATTAGAGTTAGATGAAATTTTGTGAAGCTTCTAATATATCATAAATGAAATTCAAACGGTAAATTTATTTTTGTTTTGGGGGCCACTTTCAGTGACACTTAGGGGTTACTCCTGACTATGCGTTCAGAAGTCGCTCCTGGTTTGGGGACCTTATGAGATGCCAGGAGATCGAACCTACCACTATGGCATCTCTCCAGCCCCTCAAATGATAAATATTGATGACATTACTTATTTTATTATAATGTTCTAGTAAGATATGACTTAGTGAATAGGAAATGATTTTAAAGCCCACTATAATTTTTATGGAATGTAAATATAACCATAGTCAATGCCAAAACTAGAACTGCAAGAAAATGAATAAGTGAATTTTGTGTTAATTTATAAATCTCTTTTAATTCTGTGTGTATGTTTTTGTTAATGAAAGGAGGAACTCTAGTTTCTCCCTTGCCCATGGCATCTTGTAATTTCATTTTAGCTGACTTAAGTTTACAAAATAGACATTTACAAAATAGACATTTCTACTAATTCCTTGCTCTCCCTGAGACTAGGTAGTTTACAGTTTGCCAAGACTATAAATTCTGCTCAAGCTCTTTTGGCAACCAGAAAACTTGGAGATAAGGGTCAATGCCCAGGCAGGAAGAATAACTTAAAAGGCTCTAAATACATACAGGGTGTTAATCTAATCTTGCCAAAGCATATGTGTTCTAAATTAACAAGATATCTCTAGGAAACAAATGAAAATCCTCCTATACTTTGTGTGATAAGTAACAAGAATCTGAAGTTTTTTTTTTTTTATAAAAACCACACAAAAAATAAGTCCTAGACTAAAGTTAACTTCTTGCAATTTCCTTCCCTGCTAGGGATTTTTTTTTTTTGAGTCACACCCAGTGGTGCTCAGGAGTTACTCTTGATCCTGCTCTCAGAAATTGCTCCTGGTAGGCTCGGGGAAACATATGGGATGCTGGGATTAGAACCACCGACCATCCTAGTTCAGCTGCTTGCAAGGCAAATGTCCTACCACAGTGCTATCACTCCAGCCCCTGCTGGGATTTCTTTCTCTGCTACTTACTCTACAATAAATGTTTCCATTTTCTAATTCTGAATAGTCTGATAAATTTATTACTCAATATTTTATTTCTCAAAAATATTGACAATATTAGGGACAGTGGACAGATATCTGCCATGCCATCTCTCCTGAAATCCCAATACATAAAAATAAATTAGAATTGAACTGAAGTAAACTGATCGAAAAGATACTTCTACTAATAAGCTCTTTTTCAAACTCTGATGATAATTCAGCTAAAACTAAGAAGTAATTGCATTTTAGTATATAAAAATTATATATATGACACCAGAGAAATAGAAAAAGGGTTAATGTATTTGTCTGTGGATGACTTTGGTTCCATGTTCAGTACTTCAGAATTCCTCAAAAACTGCCAGAAGTTACCCCTGGCATGGAGGTCTGATACTGTGAGAAACTCTGAGTACCGTGTGGTCTGGTTCCTGTTCCCAATACAAAAAAGTACATAAATGTATTATGTACTTTACAGAGAAAGGAAAAAGGGAAGGGTGGGAAGGAGGGATATAGTAATGGAGGTGAAAAGAAAGGATGAAAGAAGAAAATGAAAGAAAGGAGAAAGGAAGAAAATGAAAGAAAATGCGAAAGGAAGAAAAATGGAAGATAGTGAGAAAGGAAGAAAGGAAGGAAGAAAGAAAGAGAAAAATAAGGTAGAAAGAAACAGAAATAAAATAAAATAAAAATTCCCTTTAAAATAATGCACTTTAGCCCGGAGTGGTAGAGCAGTTGTAGTGCATTTGCCTTGCACGAGGCTGACCCAGGACAGACCTGGATTCCGTCCGCTGCATCTCATTTGGTTTCCTGAACCAGGAGCACTTTCTGAAAGCATAGCCAGGAGTAGCATCACTGGGTATGGCCCCAAAACCAAAATAAACAAACAAATAAATAAAATTGCAAAGTACACATAGAAAAAGCAAAAAAATTATTATTTTTAAGCTTTTGTGCATTAGCTGGCTGTACTCATGGATTATTCCAGATATTGTGCTCAAGGATCAATCCTGGTGGGCTCACAGGACTCTATGGAGTTTCAGGAGACAAATTTAGGTTAGCCCTAGGTAAGGTAAGAATCCTATCTGATATTTTATCACTCAATCCTTGCATAACAAGAATAAAAATAACAAAAATATAATAAAATAATATACCTTGAGGATATAAGTTGATGCATACTGTTTTGCTTTTATTTAAAACTTTTCTAAGAAACCACATTTCACTCCAAATTATATTTATGTAATTGACATAAATTAAGTCATTTGTTTTAAGAGATTTCTAAATATCCACAAACTTAATAACTCTAATTGCAATATTTATTTAGTTTATTATTTATTATTTAGTTAATTTCTCAAATCTGCAATTTTAGTATATTTTATTTATTTTATTTTTAAATTATTTTATTATTTAATTTAATTTAATTTATTTTAATATATTTTATTTAAAAACCTTGATTACATACAAGAATGTCTTTCATTTTTCTTAAAACTTATAGATGAGTGAGACCATTCTGCGTTTTTCTCTCTCTGACTTATTTCACTCAGCATAATAGATTCCATGTACATCCATGTATAGGAAAATTTAATGTCTTTATCTCTCCTGATGGCTGCATAATATTCCATTGTGTATATGTACCACAGTTTCTTTAGCCATTCGTCTGTTGAAGGGCATCTTGGTTGTTTCCAGAGTCTTAGTATGGTCAATAGTGCTGAAATGAATATAGGTGTGAGGAAGGATTTTTTGATTTGTATTTTTGTGTTCCTAGGGTATATTCCTAGGAGTGGTATAGCTGGGTCATATGGAAGCTGGATTTCCAGTTTTTGGAAGATTCTCCATATCGCTTTCCAAAAATTGAACTAGAGGACATTCCCACCAGCAGTGAATAAGAGTTCCTTTCTCTCCACATCCCCTCCAACACTGTTTGTTCTCATTCTTTGTGATGTGTGCCAATCTCTGTGGTGTGAGGTGGTACCTCATAGTTGTTTTGATTTACATCTCCCTGATGATTAGTGATGTGGAGCATTTTTTCATGTGCCTTTTGGCCATTTGTATTTCTTCTTTGTCAAAATGTCAGTCCATTTCTTCTCATTTTAGATGTTTTTTTCTTGTAAAGTTCTGTCAGTGCCTTGCATATTTTGGAGACTAGCCCATTATCTGATGGGTATTTGGTGAATAGTTTCTCCCACTCAGTGGGTGGCTCTTGTATCCTGTGTGCTATTTTCTTTGAGGTGCAGAATCTTCTCAGCTTAATATATATTCATCTGTTAATCTCTGCTTTCACTTGCTTGGAGAGTGCAGTTTCCTCCTTGAATATGACTGTAGTCAATGTATAGGAGTGTTTTGCCTATGTGTTGTTCTATATATCTTATGGTTTTGGGTCTGATATCGAGGTCTTTTATCCATTTGGATTTTACCTTAGTACATGATATTAGTTGGGGGTCTAAGTTCAATTTTTTTGTAAGTGGATAGCCAGTTGTGCCAACATCACTTGTTGAAGAGGTTTTCCCTGCTCCATTTAAGATTTCTTGCTCCTTTATCAAAAATTAGGTGATTGTATGTCTGGGGAACATTGTATGAGTATTCAAATCTATTCCACTGATCTGAGTGCCTGTCTTTATTTTAATACCATGCTGTTTTGATAACTATTGCTTTGTGTTGCATTAAATAATTAATGATGGACCTGGATGGAGGTGGATGGAGGAATTTTTCCTTAGGCCCCAGCCACGTGGCTTCATTCCCCATCATCCAGCAGGTCCCAGGTTTAGGTGAACGGCGGAATCAGACTCATCCAGAGACAGGCATCAGGAAGCATCAACTTTACTCATGCCCTATTCACCACATTTGTGTGGCCTATATCATAACCTTTCAAGCACAGCCATTCTTAGCTAGCCCTGCATCTTAACTCCTTTCAGCCATCTTCCCTTTGACCTCCACCCCCACCCTTTCTCCCTAGGTAACTTGACCTTACCTGCAAGACCCCACCCATTCCTGGGAGGGGTCTTGGAAAGGTAGATAAGGCCTTTGACCCAGGGGATTGGGGCTCTGCCCTTTTGGTCTTTGGCCAGGATGGAGATCAAATGGAAAATGGCTGAAAGGAGTTAAGATGCAGGGCTAGCTAAGATTGACTGTGTTTGAAAGGTTATGATATAGGCCACACACATGTGGTGAATAGAGCATGAATAAAGCTGATACTTACTGATGCCTGTGAGTGAGTTCAATACCCATCGCTTTCCTTGACCCCAGACCTGACGGTTGATGGGGGATGAAGCCACGTGGCCGGGGCCTAAGAACAAAGGCCTCCATCCTTCACCATCATTAATTATTTAATGCAACAACTGGCGCTCAAACTGTGATTTGAATCCTGGACCCAAGAAAACAGCGAATATGGTGAGATTTCTGCTCTTCTGTTTGATTTTGGCTCTTTTCAGATGGAGTCAGCCCAAAGTGTTTGGCCACGTGAAACCATGTTCAAAGATGGCCGCGACCTCTCCTAGGGGCAAACATATCAGTAAAACAGGGGAGTTGAAAACTTGTATCACTCCATCCAAGACTCAGGACTGAAACTTTGTTGCCAAAAATCCTTTTTCCAAAAACCTCGGCCTCCTCACATACTGATGGAGAGCCTTAATTGGAAAAGGTTCAGAAAGAAAAAGCTTCTACAAGCAGACTGATTTTCTGAGAACGACCTTCGGCTTGAATTTGGATTTCGACTTTGGAAATTTTGGACTGGACTTTTAGTTTAAATAACTTTGAACTCTGGACATCCAAAAGCGCCCTGTGAAGCTGTGGCCGAGAAGCTGCAGTGGCTGTGGTGCTTCCAAAGTGCCGCCCGGAGGGGAGAAAAGGCAGCGGTGAAGCCCGTCCTGCAGCAAAGAAGCGGTGAAAAGCTCCTAATCAACCCAAAAGCGGCAATGCCTGCGGCTTGGCTTGGCTCGGCTCTGCTCCGGAAAAAAGGCAAGCCTGGAATCCACCCTCCAGATCACAAAGGTGAAATGGCGCGAGCGAACTGGCCTGCAGAAAGTTTAAAGAAGCACGTGGTGAGATCAGTGTGTGACAAACCAGCATCTGGACTTATGGTTTTAGGTGTAGGAACTAAGCGGGTAGTCATATATTTTACTCATAGTTGGTGATGGGATAAGTTTTAGTTAGTTAGTGGTTTAAAAATTTTTTTTAAAAAGGGAGTAATAACAGTTTAGCCCATTTAAAGATCTGATTTCTAACTGCCTGCATCTTTGTCTTGATTAAGACATTTTCTTTATAATTTAAATGTGTTGTTTTCCATAGTTAATATTTTCAATTGCAAAATGTTTTACTGTGTGTATTTTAATGTACTCAGCCTGTTTTTAAAATGTATGTTATGTATTTATGCTGTAGTACTTGTGTGTAAGTAAGGTTAATAGGAACAGAAAGTTCCCCCAATATAGTTTAAAAGTATAGGAACATGAAAGTTCCTAAATAGTGCTTGGTAGAAAAGCATTAAGAAAACATCAAGTTACAGGTGTATAGTATATTTTGCAGAAATGTTATGTTTTTGAAAAGGGCTGGTATGTTAATTTTCACTTTATTATGTTGTTGCATGAAAATATTAACCCACCTTTGGCTAAAGGTGGAGTCAGGATTACAAAAAGTTCTTTTATATTTCAGAGAAGGGGGAGATGAAGCCTCATCCCCCACCCTTTCTCCCTAGGTAACTTGACCTTACCTGCAAGACCCCGCCCATTCCTGGGAGGGGTCTTGGAAAAGGTAGATAAGGCCTTTGACTCAGGGGATTGGGGCTCTTCCCTTTTGGTCTTTGGCCAGAATGGAGATCAAATGGAAAATGGCTGAAAGGAGTTAAGATGCAGGGCTAGCTAAGATTGGCTGTGCTTGAAAGGTTATGATATAGGCCACACACATGTGGTGAATAGGGCATGAATAAAGCTGATACTTTCTGATGCCTGTCTCTGGATGAGTCTGATTCCGCCATTCACCTAAACCTGGGACCCACCAGCTGAATGGGGGTTGTGGAGCCACGTAGCCTGGGATGGGAGAGAAAGATCCCTCCATCAATCCACCTCCATCCAGCTCCATCGTTAATTATTTAATTCAACAGCTTTGTAGTAAAGTTTAAATTGTGGGAAAGTAATTCCTCCCATATTTTTTCCCCAATGATTGCTTTAGCTATTCTAGAGTGTTTATTGTTCCATATGAATTTCAATAGTGCCTGATCCACTTCTTTGAAGAATGTCACGGGTATCTTTAGAGGAATCGCATTAAATCTATACAATGCTTTGGGGAGTATTGCCATTTTGATGATGTTTGTCCTGCCAATCCATGAGTAGTGTATATGCTTCCATTTCCACGTGCCCTCTCTTATTTCTTGGAGCAGATTTTTATAGTTTTCTTTGTATAGGTCCTTCACATTTTTAGTCAAGTTGATTCCAAGATATTTGAGTTTGTGTGGCACTATTGTGAATGGGGTTGTTTTCATCCCTATTATTATTTATGTATAGAAAGGCCATTGATTTTTGTGTGTTTTGTAGCCTGTCACCTTGCTATATGAGTCTATTGTTTCTAGAAGCTTTTTGATAGAGTCTTTAGGGTTTTCTAAGTAGAGTATCATGTCATCTGCAAACAGTGAGAGCTTGGCTTCTTCCTTTCCTATCTGGATTCCCTTAATATCTTTTTCTTGCCTAATCGCTATAGTAAGTACTTCCAGTGCTATGTTGAATAGGAGTGGTGAGAGAGGAGAGTCTTGTCTTGTGCCAGAATTTAGAGGGAAGGCTCTTAGTTTTTCTCCATTGAGGATAATATTTGCCACTGGCTTGTGGTAGATGGCCTTAACTATATTGAGAAAGGTTCCTTTCATTCCCATCTTGCTGAGAGTTTTGATCAAGAATGGGTATTGGACCTTATCAAATGCTTTCTCTGCATCTATTGATATGATCATGTGATTTTTATTTTTCTTGTTGTTGATGTTGTGTATTATGTTGATAGATCAAATCTGCAATTTGAGAAGGTTTCAACAAACATGTTTCCCTGTTCTTCTCACTTTTGTGATAGCCTTAGTCTAATAGGACACTATTTGTGGTCTAGTCTTTAACACTTGTCTTGGTTGAGAAAAAAAATTTTGTCTTGGGATTTAGCTGACACTCCATTAAAACACTTAAATGTTTGTACTTGTGTGCTAAAATTTTATGCTGACTGAAAGCAAATATATATATTTTAGGCAGGTATCTGAAGATGTAGGACAACCATCATTATTCTAAAATATTTACAATATTCACCAAAATCATAAGGGCCTGAAATGTTTATACATAATTTTTAGAAAATAAAATCCACAGTAAAATTTTTGCAGGTAGAGATGAAAAAATTAATAAATTATATTTTTTATTTTAATAATATTTTATTTAAACACCTTGGTTACAAACATGATTATGGTTGGGTTTCAGACATATAAGAGGACACCTGCCATCACCAATGCAACATTCCCACCACCAATGTCCCAAAGATCCCTTCTCCCCACCCCGACCCCGCTTGTATTCTAGACAGGCTTTCTATTTCCCTCATACATTCTCATTGTTAGGATAGTTTGCAGTGTAGTTATTTCTCTATCTAAACTTACCATTCTTTGTGGTGAGGTTCATGAAGTGGGCTGTAACTTCCAGTCCTCCTCTCTTTTGTCTCTGAAAATTATTGCATGACTGAAACCCAACTACAATCATATTTGTAATCAATGTGTTTAAATAAAGATATTAATATTAAAAATATTAAATAATGAGGGAAAAAGGGGAGGGCTCTAAAACAGTTTCTTGTGTAAGCTTCAATGGTTTATCTTTGCAATCCTAGACAAAGCTTGACTTTTTTGAGATATAATCCTTATATAGCTATTAGCTTTTTCTTATTAAGTTTCTCATTCATGTAGTTAAGGTGTCTAAGACTGTACACAAAACATAAATGCTAAACTACTGTAGCCATGTTACATAAGCTACAATTATAACACAAATAATTATTTTTAAATAATTAAAATAAAGTGTTTGAGGGTTTTCAAATATGGAATGAACCAAAAATAGATTACTTTTACTATAATCTTTTCAGAGAGTGACAATTCTGAATGTACTTTATAAACTGGATACTTTCTGGACAGAAATAAAGTATTCTTTGCCTAAAAAATAAATAAAATAAAATAAAATAAAAATACTTAATGAAGATGATATATATTTCATACTGATATGCAATATATCTGAAAAATTTGTTGATATGATGGCATCAAAATATATATCATATTAAAAGCTACAATAACTTGGCTTTTTAATGAAAACTCAGTGATTAATTAAGCAGTAAAATGCATGAAGATATATATCTTTGGTACAGCTCATATACAATGAGTGATAACATTATAAATTTTCTATCTTACATTTTCCTAAATCCAGGTTCTTTTGGCCTACTGATGATTTTTCACATTATTTAAACAAGGGGAAACTCCCTTGTTTGAAAATCTTCTTCAACAAGATAGCAACGTCCCAAGGGTTGTGTGCATACAATGCTTTTACCTTTATATTTCTCTTAGTGGAATTCAAATTTGTCTCCAACTCACACAATGATGAAGGTAATGATGGATATATCCTATTGAATATAAAAAATAGTATATATATTTTTTGCTTTTAATCTTATATGCATTTAGATTTTATTACAGATGTCTTGCAATCCCTGTTCTTTATAGAAATGTATAGAAATTCACTAAATTTTCTAGTACACTGAAATGATAAAATTTGTCATGTGCAAGTTTTGTAGCTTCAAAAAATAAATGTAATGTCAACCAATAGCAATGCATAGGTAATGTCTTTGCAAAAGTAATTAATTTTATCCCAGTATTTGAGTTCCTATATCAGCAGTTAGTTTTCAGTTACCATATTCTGGTAGAGAAAAATGTATTCCAAAATAGTACCTGTCTATCTCAGTAGACTGTTGAATTTTTATCAACTTTCTATGTGTCATAACCTAGGTGAACAGCAGAGAAGAAAATTTCAACTGTGATGTATCAGTGTCAGCTTATCATTTTTTTTCAGAAGTCAGAGGTGAAAGGGAAGTTTCTCCAGGCAAACTTCAAGTTGGGTGAAAAACTTGTAGGTGGGTACAGGGTCAAGAAAGAAAGAACAAAAAGTCCATTTCTTTTTTATTTTCAATTTAAAGTGCTCTTATTTAAAAAAGTTCAAGTTAATACAAAATCAACCTTAGGAAAAATGGAACTTTTAAGATCATTACTAGTAAGAGGTTAGACCTAGTAAGTGGCCTTTAGTTTTTAACTTCAAATCAATTTACAAAAAATTATTAAGCTCTCTTGTACCTTTATAATGAGAATTTCTGACATAATGAATACTCATTAATTTTTATTAGGAGAAGATGATTCCTAAGAGATGCAATCTACCATTACTAAATCATATATAATCTCCTAAAAGAAGAGCAGACAGAAGCAGACTTGCTTAAGAGGTCAGTTCTAGAAAGGAAATAACCAATAAATAATGTTTGGTATCATGAGGGAAATGATAAAATAAAAAAGATGGTGGAGGAAAAAAAAGATTACTTAGTATTTTCAGAAATGAAGGAGGGTCTCAGGATCACTATAAAATGAGGAAGACTGTGTTAAATAATTCAGAGAGAACAAAAGGGGCAAGATTTATCAATTAGGTATTTGAAAGTTTTTTGAGAATAGAGCATTTGAGTTCCTAGTCTCTCATCTGTTGAACGCACTGTCCAGAAAGAACTCAGAACAAGCAAGCAAACAAACAAACAAAACAGAAAAACAGTAAGTAAATTCATTTAACACAAATACTCTGCTCTAGAATAAATGTGAGACAGCAAGGAGAGTCTGACTGGAGTCAGAAATTTTCACACAACATCTAATTACCACTGTTAAGATCTTGTAATGCTTAGCTTCGTTATTCTCCTAAGGAACCAGGTTCTTTCCAAATGCACTATTGTGCTCTCTTTCTCTTACTATAAAAGCATGTAAGCTTCCAATTCTAAACTCATGCTTGAATAATATTTTTTCTGTTAACTTCCATATGTATATAATCGAACCTGTCCTTTCTCTTGCCATTTTTTTTGGCCAGTCTGAATCCCAAGTGCATAAAATATTCTAAGGTTAGGATACGGGGTTCAGAGTGAAATGATTGTTGTCGGATCACATGAGGCCTATGTTGAGTTCCCATTATAAATATTCAGGGTGGAAGGAGCCCCTGTATTAAAACCCATACAATTTTTGTATTCTTATCCCTATTAGATAGGAACTTGTTTCTCTACATAAGATTTCCCAAATCTAATGTGCCTGTGCAAAAAGAAATTATCACATATTATCTTATCAGTACATTTGGGGGTAAAAATGACAAGCTATACAGTCTCTGTGCTCTGGTTTTGAGCCAAAACAAACAAAAAGGTAGAGGAGGATACTTCTACATTTGGAAATAAACACACTAAGAGTTATAACTATCAAGGGCATAAACATTCAAATAAATATATTTTCATTAAGTCTTTTGAGATAGTCTTGTGTGGACGAATAAGATCCAGGGCACATTTTCATCCCAAATTGTGGTATTTTTTAAATATCTATTTAAGCACCATGATTACAAACATGTTTGTTGTCGTATTTCAGTTATAAAAAAAATAAAATCCCCCTCACCAACATTCCCACCACCAATGCCCCCATCACCCTTCTCCCCACTCTTTGCCTGTATTAGTGACAGGAATTCTATTTCTTTCACTCACTCCCATTGTCATTGTCATGATATACTACATGTCAATGTAGTTATTTCTCTAACTGTACACACCACTCTTTGTAATAAGCTTCATATTATGGGCTTGCCCTTATAGTTCTCATCTCTATTTTCTCTGCATGTTATTACAATAATGTCTTTTACTTTTCTTAAAACCCATGACGAGTGAGACTATTCTTGTCTATCTCTCTCTCTCTGTCTCTCTCTCTCTCTGACTTATTTCACTCAGCATAATAGTTTCTATGTACATTTATGTATAGGAAAATTTCATGACTTCATTTTTTTTCTGACAGATGCATAGTATTTCATTGTGTAGATGTACCACAATTTCTTTGGCCACTCATCTGTTGTTGGGCATTTGGGTTGTTTCCAGCTTCTGGCTATTGTAAATAGTGTTAAAATGAATATAGGTATGGAGAAGGCATTTTGTGTTGTGTTTTTGAGAGCTCCATTCTCCCCACATCCCCATCAGCACTGATCTTGTTCATTGTGATGTGTTCCAGTCTCTGGCATGGGATGATACCTCATTGTTGTTTTGGTTTGCATATTCCTGATAATTAGTAATGTAAAGCATTTTCATGTGCCTTTTGGCCACTTGTATTTCTTCTTTGAGGAATTGTCTATTCATTTCTTCTCCCCTTTTTTTGATGGGGTTAGGTGTTTTTTTTCTTGTTTAGTTCTGTCAGTACCTTGTATGTCTTAGAAAATTAGCCTCTTATCTGATGGGTATTGGGTGAATAGATTCTCCCACTTTTGACAGGATAGAATGTTTTAGACAGTTGTGACATTATCACACCTAGGAAAAAGAGTAAAATGAATTAAGATGAATTTAAAGACAAATTGTATTTGAGATTTCCTTCCTCTGCTATTTGTGTTCATCAATGCATGGTGAGTGAAATGCTAAAATTTGTTTTATTGGATTTATTTTTAACATTCTGGAAGTTGTTACTTGCTATACTCATGTCTTTAAAAGAAACATGCCTTTTGCAATATCAAGAAGGAGTTTTTATTGAGAAGGAAAACAAAGAAGCACACTTACTTATTTTATATTTTTATTGAGATTCTGTTGACTACAACAGACTTAATAATTAATAATGGATCTCATGTGCATGTTTTCAAGCTCATCATGAGACTGCTCACCTCCCTTTCCCAAGAATCCCAAATGCCAATAAATTGACCACAGTTCTAATTTCCTAAAGCAGACTTCCAATTTAATTGCAAATACAGATTTATTAATGTTTTATCCTCTTAATTTTTTGGAAAAAAATTATGGGACATTCTCATTATTGTCAACCCAGATAATTTTTCTAGTTTCTAGTTTTTCTAGGTTCTAATGTTGAATTTAGCTCCTAGTTTCATTGGGCCCACTCAATAATATAAATGCTTACACCTGAGTGGTTTAATGGATAAATAAATATACATATAAATGAAAACAAAAATGCCAATTCATAAATTCATAGATAAATATAGAGAGACACAAAATAAATGTGAAGGTAAGCTATATAGATACACAAGCTTTTGACTGAGCAATGCAGAATTTTAATACATATGCTGTAATTTGCATAACGAAAGCTGTAATTTGTACTATTAGTACAAGTCTATTGAGTGGAATTGAATTGACCCTGATGATAGCTGCTTAAGCATTCTGTGTTTATATGCTGACACTAGCTTCCTGCAAGATGTTTTTGATAGCTTGTATATATCTAATAAGATATTTTATCACTGTAATAGTTATGCTATCTGTCTCAGATAATAGTATCCTATGATAAACAGAACAATAATTTCCAAATAAGTTGTTTAAATACCCCACTCAAATAAAAAACAAGCACAAATAAGTAACAAAAGAAAATTTAATAATAATAATGGGACTTCCTCCCAAATATCAAACAATTCAAATAAGCATTATTTAAAGCAAAATAAAAAATTAAATGCAAAGTTCTAATAATTGTTTTAATAATATTTAACTTTAACATTCTTATTTATATGATAAAAATCTATATATTTTTATTCAGTTTAACTCTGATGCCACATTATTCTTAAAATGTTTTGTCCATACCATGTCTACTTCTAATTTGAATAACTTTTTGATGTATCCTTTTACATTATCTCATAATTTTCTTATATTTAAATTAAAAACAAAACTGGTAATAATTACTGCTAATGAGTATATAAACATGAACTTTTGCTTTTGCATTCTTAAAATTTGGTACAAAATCTGACATAGAAAAGTCCTTTGAGACTAGATACTAAAAATAATTAGCACTTAAACTATATATTTTGTACCAGATATGAGTGTGTACCAATTCATAAAAACTTCTTAAGAATAAAGAAAAGTAGAGATTAGGGTTTACTCATAATCCTAAAACTACTACACAAAGGTAAAACTAAAAGCCAACTCTTAAGAACTCTTAAGTGTTCACCATTACAAGTCATGTTTACCACTTTAATTATAATGCCTTGAATAAAAGCTTTTCTTGTAATACTATGCTATATAGAATGTTACATATTGTATTTTCAAGTATATATTTATATTATTAAAATATATTATGCAATTATATATGTCATAAATACATACACATATATATATATATATATATATATATATATATATATATATATATATATATATAAAATAACTTATGGCAGGGTATGATTGAACAACCCAGGACTGCCACTTGCAAGATAAATAAGTACCCTACTTGTTTTGCTATGTTTCTATTCCCTAATCTGGTATTTTAAAGTTGTCTTAACAGTCATCTAGCCAAAGAAAGATACATTGAGTTTTCACAATTCATTTTTATTATATAAGCCTAATAGTACTCTAGAAAATTCTTTGAGTTTAAATGAGAGACAATTTTTAATATTATTCAGATTGCTGAGAACTTAGGTCCAGAGAGATAGGACAATGAACATGTACTTGCTCTACCTGAGGCTCCCCTAGGTTCAATTCTGAAACTACATATAATCCCCTAAATCCTTCCAAGAGAGATCCCTGAATTAAGAACAGGAATAATCCCTGAGCACCTCTTGACAGAAAGAAAAAAGAAACACAAAAATAAGATAATAAGATGTAACAACAATAATGAAATAAAGAGGAATGTTGGATTTAGATGGATAAAGAATTTATTGGGATAGCAAATTTTAAGGATCATTTACTCAAAACTCATTTATATAATTCATCTAATGCAGAAAAAATGAAACATCCTTAGTTAATAACTTCTTATAAATTCATAGCAATATGGAAAAAAAAGACATGAGAAGAAAACACATCCTGACAAATTATTCTAAATAACCAAATAACTACTTAAGGATATTAAATAAATCTATGGACAAAGACTGACTTTATCCTATAAGATTAAGTGTGAAACTTGATGCTTTTGTGATTATTCCTTATCATTCATGTCTTCAAATGAAGTGATAATTAAAGGTTATTCTTCCACTTTTCTTCTACATTTTTTATTATAAAGTAGTCATAAAATTACCATATTTTTAGGGACATTCCAGTAGCATCAAGTAAAAACACATTGTGTACAGGATTAACTAAGATTTATTTTATTTATAATTGTACCAGTTTCTTAACTTTAAATGCATGTATAAAACATAGTTAACACGGCTGGTGCCCAGGGTGAGTGCATTCCCCTGGGGCCGCTCCACGTGGGCGCTCAGAGACCTCTGCGCTCGCCAGCCTGCCAGCCTGCGTGCCTGTCCCTAGAGTGAGTACAGTGCCCTTAGGCAATTCCACCTGGGCATGCAGGGACCCTATCAGATCACTATGCAACAGAGGTCAAAATTGACTTCAAGAAGAAGCAATGGGGAAAAACTAATACCTGGAGATTAAACAACATGCTGCTCAACAACAGCTGGATCAAAGAACAACTCAAGGAAGAAATAAAAATATTCCTTGAGACAAATGATAATGAAGAGACAACATGTCAAAATTTGTGGGACACAGCAAAAGCAGTAATTAGGGGGAAAATCATAGCAATACAGGCCTATGTCAAGAAACAGAAAAATGACAAAACCAACAGTTTATAAGATCACCTCAAAGAATTGGAGCAACAGCAACAAAGAAATCCAACCACAACCAGAAGTCAAGAAATAAAAAACAGAGCAGAAATAAACAACATAGAAACTAAGAAAACAATACAAAAAATCAATGAGACCAGGAGTTGGTTTTTTGAAAAAATAAACAAGATAGACAAACCACGGGCAAAACTCACCAAAAAAAGAGGGAAAACACCCAAATCAGTAGGATCACAAATAAAAGGGGAGAGATTACAACCGAACACCAAGAAATACAACTTATCATGAGATCATATTATGTACAACTATACTCAGCTAGGCTACAGAACCCAGTAGAAATCAACAGATTCTTGGAAAAACACCCTCTTCCAAGACTTGAAAAGGAAGAACTAGAAAGCCTAAATAGACTAATCACCTCAGAGGAAATTGAAGATGTAATTAAAAACTCCCTAAGAACAAAAGTCCAGGCCCAGATGGATTTACAAGTGAATTCTATCAAACATTCCAGGAAGACTTACTACCACTTTTCCTTAGGCTCTTCCAAACCATAGAAAAAACAGGAATCCTCCCCAACTCTTTTTATGAGGCTAATATCACACTCATTCCCAAAAATGGCAAAGACACCACCAAGAAAGAAAACTACAGACCAATCTCACTAATGAACATAGATGCAAAGATACTCAACAAAATCTTAGCAAACCGAATCCAGCACTTCAGCAAAAAGATCATACATCATGACCAAGTGGGTTTTATACCAGGAATGCAAGTTTGGTTCAACATACGCAAATCAATCAACATTATACATCACATGAACAACAAGAAAGACAAAAACCACATAATCTTATCAATCTATGCAGAGAAGGCGTTTGACAAAATCCAACACCCTTTCATGTTAAAGACTCTCAGCAAAATAGGGTTAGAAGAAACTTTCCTCAAGATAGTTACAGCTATCTATGAGAAGCCTACAGCCAACATTATACTTAATGGCGAGAAACTAGAAGCATTCCCACTAAGGTCAGGAACTAGGCAAGGCTGTCCATTTTCTCCACTCTTATTCAATATAATCTTAGAATTCCTAGCAATAGCAATCCGACAAGAGAAGGGAATCAAAGGAATCCAAATTGGGAAAGAGGAACACAAACTATCTCTATTTGCAGATGATATGATAATATACATTGAAAACCCTAAAGAGTCCACAGCAAAACTCCTAGAAACAATTAACCAATACAGCAAAATGGCTGGATACAAAGTCAATACACAAAAGACAGTAGCATTTCTATATACAAACAACAAATTCGAGGAGAGGGAGATTAAAAATACAATTCCATTTAAAATAGTATCAAAATATATCAGGTACCTAGGAATCAACTTTTCAAGGGAAGTGAAGGACTTATACTAGGGAAACTTCAAAACACTTCAGAAAGAAATTGAAGAGGATCTAAAGAAATGGAAGAACATCCCATGCTCATGGATAGGTAGAATTAACATAGTCAAAATGACTATCTTACCCAAACTACTATAAAGATTTAATGCAATACCT
This sequence comes from Suncus etruscus, assembly GCF_024139225.1. NCBI lineage: Eukaryota > Metazoa > Chordata > Mammalia > Eulipotyphla > Soricidae > Suncus > Suncus etruscus. The sequence continues at coordinate 75,797,674 of NC_064856.1, read as the reverse complement.
ATCCATATTCTGAAATCATTCTTTAAAGAAATAGAACAATCAATCACAAAATTCATCTGGAACCACAAAAGACCCAGGATAGCCAAACACATACTTAAAAACAAGAAGCTGGGTGGCATCTCCTTACCTAATTTGAAACTATACTATAAAGCCATAGTACTCAAAACAGCATGGTACTGGAACAGAGACAGGACCTCAGACCAGTAGTCCATCCTGGTCAGCCACGTACAAGGCAAGTGCCCTAGACTGTGCTACCAGTCTAGCCCATATATACTATATATATATATGTGTGTGTGTGTGTGTGTATATATATATATGTATATATATGTATATATATATGTATATATGTATGTGTGTGTGTATACACCTACTTTTAAAAACAAGATTTAACCACATGATTTAAGATCTTTGGGATTATTTCCTGATTTAGAAAAGGAAACATATGACCTAGTAAATGTATGTGTTAGAGCAATGAGAAAGTTAGACCTAAACCACCAAGACTAATATTGCTAAAAAATATTTTTTTAAAAACAGCCAAAGGGCCAGTGTAATATTGCAGTTGGTAGGGTGTTTGCACTGCATATAGTCAATTCAGATATGATCCCTGGGGCCAGAGAGATACCATGCCTTTCATGCAGAAGGTCTTTGGTTGGAATCTCGACATCCCATATGGTTGTCCAAGCGTGCCAGGAGTGATTTCTGAGCATGGAGCCAGGAGTAACTCCTGAGCGCTGTCGGGTGTGACCCAAAAACCAAAAAGGATATGATCCCCACTTCACATACTATCCTCAGAGTCACAAAAAGAGCTATTCATTGAGCATAGAGGTAGGAATAAACCATGAACATTTCTTAGTATAGTTTCCAAATTTAAAAAAAAAGAAAAAATATAATAAAACACTAAAAACATAACTAAAGTAATCTCTATTTAATGATATTTTTACTTACCTGAAGATTTTTATTTTTTGATGCACATAAAATATTTTTCTATAAATAAAATTACTAATACTTTATTATATATAAATATTTGCTGTTGTTTTTGTTGCTGCTATAAATTTACTTGCTAGCAGAAAATAGTGCTTAGTTTAGAATTTAAGCTCTTTTATTAAATTGGATGTCTCCTAACTCTTCAAAACATTTTGAAAAGTAAAATTGCTTTTCTCAGCTTTAAATGTGCTCTGAATTTCCAAGGATATGCTCACATACTGAATTAATACCTAAATTGACACCTGTTCAAAAACATGACTTTCATGTGTCTAGACTATTTACACTCTATCACCAGACACATTTCTCCCCAAATTGAAATCAAAGAGACATACTCATTTTCTAATTAGTCAGAAGATTTCTCAAGGCTTTTGATCATACTGATGTTAGTTCTCACAACCCACACATATTCCCTGAGTGAATTTTAATCTATTACACCTATTTAAAATGCTACAATACTTAAAGGTTTTCTTAAATTTCCAAGTACATGCTAGAAGTATCTAATTTTTCCAAAATCACAAAAATTTACTTTTATCACAACACACAGTATGCCTATAAGTGTATAGACAACTGCATTATCTAATGTACTCATATACATTTTCTTAGAGAATGTGTTTACTTTTACCTATCATTTTCACTTTATCATTGTCATTGTTTTCCTATTTGATTTTTTTCTATTTGATTTTTTGATTTGTTTTCCTATTTTCTTATTGCTCACACAATTATACACAATTTATAGTTGAGAACACTTTTTAGATATACTGTTCTCCAGAGGTGTGGTATATTTTAATTATGGTATCTTACATATGTTCATCAGGTCTCACACTTTCACATCTTTTTTCTATGCTCAAGTTTTAAGGACTTACACCATTTTGTTGCAGTGAATTATTCACACACACAGACACACACACACACACACACACACACACACAGCTGCAGTGTAGCTGGAATTTTACTGCCAAGAGTTAGAAATAACAGAGCCTCCAAATACAAACTGGATAAGCACAGGGAGTATGAAGAGCACAATTCCAGCATGGTGGGTCAAAATTATGTCCTTATACCTACAAGTCTTGTGTTCTATGCTACTAAGCACTTCTTTGGATTTAGTATATTTGCATACTTTTGAACTCAATAAAATTTTCTACCATGAAATATTTTATTTCACTAAATCTATAATTTAATCTATAAGAGACTAAAAAAGTTTCCATTTAGAAAATGTTATCTTGGGTTCTGAGCAATGGTACAGAGAGTAGGGCATTTGTCTTGCACATGGTCGACTTGAATTCAGTCCTTGGCACCCCATATTATTTGATTGACTTATCTTTATGAGGAATGATTTCTGAGTACAGATCTAGGAATAAGCTTTAGTCATTGCTGGGTGTGCCCCAAAAACAAAACAAAAAATGAATAAAATTAAATTTTATCTAGATTATCTATCCTATCACAGGTAACAAAGATAATATCTTGGGGATATAAAATATATTATGTTTATGATTATAATAAAAATATAACCTTCATTTATATTATTTCTATTCTTTAAGTCCAGAACTTTCCAAACCTATGATTGTCATATGAACCAGAGGAGATTAAGAAGGAGACATTGGAGTCAAGAGATGGACATATATGGAAAAGTAAAGGATTGATAGTGAATAAATAGTGTTAGCAATAATAAACAGTGAAGATTTAGGACAAGGTCATAATATAGTGGCTCCACAGATGTTAATGCTTTGCTAGCTACAGGAGAGTAAGCTTCATTGGAAGACTGCATGAGCAGATAGATGGTGAATACTAAAGAGCCCGGTGATATTTAATAAGTTCAAAAAAGTTTTAATTGAGTTTGCAATTGGTGATTATAAAATATAATATATCTCAATATTTTTTCACTTCAGTATTAAAGCAGAATAAGTCAAGGAAGAAAACTCAAATGAGATTTTTTTGTTTATATTTTTTTCTTTTCATAAAACAACGTTAACATTTATCAGTCATTTATACTGTATGCTACTTTGTAAAGGGCCTTTCTTTTTATGGGAAGGCTTTGTGGCTTCTATATTTACTGTGATTCAGAAATTCAGAATGCTAGACATATTTCCAATTCAATATGCATATTGAATATACATTCATGCATAAAAAGATTTTTTTTCTTTTCAAACTGTTTTCATTGATATTGTAAACAGAGATAGCTCTGAAGAGCAATAGTGACACTGATTTGCTTTCCATTTTCCTAGGTATCATGATTAAAAACCACTCACAAACTCTCTCCTCCTCTGAGGAAGAAGAGACACTTTCTCCCTGAAAGTTATTTGTGTTGCCTTGGAAGTTATTTTTTAGTCTGACATAAAGTTTTATCTTTGAAACTAGCGGTACTATCTTTCAAAGTAGTAGTTATATTATAGCAAGGAAAGAATGTGAGGGAGAAAAATGAGTTCTGTTTTATATTCAAGGAAAGGATTGAGATGTGGAAGGTGAGCTGATAAATGTTCAGTTTTCCAAAGAAGACTTATGTAAGATGCACTCATGCAAATATGTTAAGCAGATATCCTAGTAAAAGGCTCTTAGAATAGTACTGAAAACTAAACTGGATCCATTTTTGGATACAATATATACATAAAAATATTTGATCAATAGTGGTTATCATATTACCATTGGCAACATATTTAGTCTTTGAGATGCCAGGATGAATAGGATAACATTTATAAATCTTATGTCCAGAAAAATATTTAAAATGTATGTTCTTACATGTAGAAATTGTTATACAACTCTAAGAAATATAAATATTATATTAAATTAACATTCATAGCAGTTCAAAGACATAAATTTCAAAACAGAGAGAGGTAAAGTAATTTATTCAAGGATACTTTGTTGTAGCAGAGCAACACTAATTAGTTGAATTAGGATTCAACTAATTCAACTGGAGTACAGAAACAGAGCTATTTTGCTCTGTAGTTTATTGCTTTATTGATAACAAATGGGAAGGTTCCATATATTACCTCCATATAAGTTTAATGTTTTGTACAACTCATATGTATCATAATATAATAGACACTTTACTCATAAATGAACATCTGGGTTGGGAGGGAGTAAACAGGTTCAGGCGCTTGTCTTGCATGGGCCCAAAAGCCTCTGGCACCATCTGGGCAAATGTTACATAGTATTCTAATAACTGCCAGCAATATCCCCTGAGTACAGAATTGTGAGTAGTAATACTCACAACTAATATTGTTGGTAGCTCACACACAAAATTTAATCATGTAAAATTACAGAATTGAGTGCTAAGTATGATAGCAATTTCCAGGTATTAAAGGTATTGGGAGGCAAATTTTCACTAAGTGATTTGGTAGATATATTTATAAACTGGAACCCAGGAGCCCTAGAGATAGCTTTACAGTAGGGTGTTTGCCTTGCATGTATCCAACCCTGGACAAATCCCTGTTTTAATCCCAGCATACCATATGGTCCCCCAGACTGCCAATAGTGATTTCTGAGTACAGAGCCAAGTAGTAATCCCTGAGCACTGCTAGGTATGATCCTCCCCCCAGAAAAACTGGTACTCACTGTGAAGATATTTAGGGTTCCTTGACATATTCCTCTTCTAATCATAAGGAAAAAAGCTGGCTTTGTCATACTGGAGATTATAGGAATCTTGGAAGATTTTGTGAAATATCAGAATTCAAGGGGAATATTAAATGAATATACTTAGTTATACCTTGACTAAATATACATATTATAGGTTTTGGGGCCACATCCAGCAGCATTCAGGGCTTATTCCTGGCGCTATGCTCAGAAATCACTCATAGGAGGCTCTAGGGACTATATGGGATGCTGGGAATTGAACCTGGGTCAGTTCTGGTTCAGCTCCTTGCAAGGTAAAAGCCCTACCTCTGTGCTACTGATTTGGCCTCCATGCCTCAGAATATTTAATGATTTTAGGTAATCTTTGATTTTGCTGTGTTACAGAATCCCAATTCTCAAAGCCATTTAACATTATAACAATTCCCATAATATCCATTTACAAATGAGAACAGAGAAACAGAATTGGAGATCATAGGTGCTTGTAGGTAGCAAATAGGTTCAAAATTTCTCTTTTACTATCTTTCATCAAGACTTCAATCAGTTTCCTGTGTAAGAGGCTACAGAATATTTCTGAATGGATAGATTTCCCAGTATGAAACATTTTCCTATGTGTCATTTAAAGAATATGGAGCAGCTGTCATTCTGTTACTTTTTATACATTTTCTTGATGATTATCTATTTTGTCTTCATTTTAGATGTCATTTGTTATTGATGATCTTTTAACAGCTGTCTCAGGATTTTGACAGTCCATTTATAGAAATGTGAAGATATATGCTGTGTCCTATTTAGTCAAAAGTAGTTGAATAATCACCCCTTGCTCCAAAGTGTGTGGAGAACCATCAGTGTTTTCTATTATAAAACATGAATACATTTTGAGACTACCTATTAATAATTACCTTGCAAATTTTATGTCAATGCTCATTTGGAACACCTGTCCATGTAGAGAGACACTACAATGATTAAATTTTACTACAGAACCATTAGATATATTAGTATATAGGAGAAAAGTAGAGTGGCAATTTAAAAAACCAGAAATTTAATTTTTGTCCCCACTCTTGAAAATATGAATATAATTGCCTTTAAAATCTGTTTTTTAACAAAAACAACAAACACATATAGATATATTTGATTTATTTTCACTTTAAATATATCATAGATATCAGAGTTCAATCTTTTAAGTGATGAGATGTCTTTATTTCACTTATTCTTCTACTTGTTTTCTTAATGAATATTTAGTGTGTTCTTTGGATGTGTGCATACACATGTGTGTATAACTGTAGTCCTAATAATGTAGTTTGACTTGATAAGAGTATATGTTACTTGTTTGTTTTCTATTACTGATCAATGTTCATACTCTACTTTGTGTTAACTATGTTTTTAATATAATATTTATCTTGATCATAGTGGCTTACATATTGTTGACAATAATATTTTAGGTACATATGTACATAAAATCAGGGGGGATTCCCATCACCAAATTGTCCTCCCTACACCTCCGTTTTGGTCCTACCTCCCATATCCTCTTCCCTTAACCCTGGGGCTGCTAAAATATGTGGTCCCCTCTGTACCTAGCCTACTACTTAGTAGTCTTGCACCTGTTTGGTCTTGGTGCCGCCCTTATTTCCCCCTCTAACTGGGAGGCAGGACTAGCTAGTTCAAGTAATGTGGTTTTGTTTGAAGAAGAGAAAAGTAATAAACTGGGGTAAAAGTCTAATATGTCGAAAATGGGCGGAATCCTTCTAGAGGCTCTCAATCATTGGACTGAAAGACGAAGGAGAAAAAGAAGGTGAAACACCACCAGTACAAAAAGAAGTGTCAAATATCCAGTGAGGACTCCAACAATAACGATAAACACCTCAAAAAAAAGTCATGGTCTTGAGATAAGAAACATGGCAGAGCACATAAAGAAAGAAGAGAAAAAAAATAAGTATAAATGGGGACAACACTTCAATAACAACATCAAAACAAAGAAATTGACCAAAATAGATAGGTAAATAATAATAATAATAAAAATAATAAATGAAGATAAAAATAATGTATAAAAAATAAGCAATGTTTTGTGCTTTTTACTTTTTTTTTCCCTCCTGCCCTGGCACAGTAAGTATTGGGGTCATTCGAAAAGGAGTTCACTTGGCCAAAGAGATATGGGGTTTTTCCTCAGTGTCATTTTATTCCATCTTCTGTGGTTGGTGGCCTTGGTCTTTGCACTGAACCTAGGATGGCACCTAGGATAGTGTCTTTCTTTGTGTTTCCAGAAACCTCATTAGTTGCAATTGTCTCTGCCAGACCTTTGGAACTGGGGATGATGGTTATTGTGCAGGTCTTAGTTTAAACCCTAGACTATGGCTTTTTTTTATTGGTACCAAGATATATCAGTCTGATCATGGTTCTAGCAGCCAGTCATCTGTAAATCGCAATCTTGGCTTTTGGACCTACCGAAGGGTGACAAGTCTTCTGATTTTGTCTTATTGTTAGCTGGTAAGGTAGGATAATCTGCTCTTAGGTCAAGTTGTTCCCATATTCCTCGTTGTCAGGATATCATAATAGAGCTGGCACTTGTTGGTGACCCAGCAGTATTAAGGCTGTCCTGGATGGGATTTGTTTCCTGCAGCTGTTGTAAAGAACTGTGCCGTTTCTATGTCTGGGATCCAGGGTACAAGGCTGAACTGATGGTGTCTAATCACCTGAGGTCTAGGTTGAGTCTAAATGACATATTTTCAAGGTAGGAGATATACCTGTATTGTAAACAACTATGAGTTCCTATCCCTAGTAGATAAGAGCTCTTTTTTTATATGTAAGATTTTCCCTTTTTTTAGTGTGCCTTTGCAGGGAGAAATGGTGTTACATTATATTTTCGGTGCATTTGGGGGTGGACAGAGAGGAAAACAGGTCACACACCCAAAAAAGATAATAATAGGAATAAAAATGTATGTGCTCACATATGTATATGTACAACAAACATTAAAAAAAAGAATTAACAAAGTATTTAAGGACCAAAGTGATGCAAAAGACTACCTTACATTTGGGGAAAAGCAGGTAAAGAGGTGGTGTAATACAGGTCTTATACTTATGTTGGAAGTACAGATTTTCCCATTGTCTTTTGGGTTTTTCTTGTGGTGTGTGGGTTCCCAGGCACCTTTCCATCACACCCCCTGACCTTCTTTAGATTGGCAAAAGATTTGCGGCAGGGAGGTCTTGGAAGAGTTCTTGCATTGGGGATACTTTTGGAACTAAGTCCGGTTTCAAGTAACAGTCCATGTTAGGGGGAGTTGGTTGGGACGGCCGTGCAGCATGAGTCTGCAGGGGAGTTGGCTGCCTTTTCTTGCAGAGGACGAGGTGTGGGTTTGACTGGGTGTCCCTTTGCTTGGGTGCTGGGTACCGGTTCGTTGGGGTAGGAGGTCAATCTTGATGCCTAATAGATTAAGGACTGAGGGTGAAGAGTTTTAATATGGTGGGAGGTCTGGATGGGATTGAGGGGTGAAGGGATAGTTGGATTTTCAAAGGGGGAAAGGGGAAGATAGATGGAAGGGGTAGGAAGGGAGAAAAGAGAAAATACATTAGAAAGAAAGGGAGAAGAGAAAAGAAAAAAGAGAAGAAAAGAAAAGAAAAAAATAAAAAAGAAAGTATTGAGAAGAGAGGAGAAAATAGCAAGGGAATGCTAGTTTGCTTGAATGTGTTTGATGAGTAGAGCCTGTAGTTTAAGTCTGTATGTTGCAGTTGCTGCTTCGGTGGTCTGACTGGTCACATGCTTCAATTCCTAAAAGAAGGTATAACCTAGAGATAATGTGTATGTTAAAGAGTTTTCTCGGGACCATCTCGTAGTGCAAGCTAGGTATGGTATCTCGTGTGACTGAGCCCTGAGCTGCCATCTTAGTTTGTCCACCCTTTGTATCCAAAACGCCTGTGGACAGAACAGCTGAGAGGTTATTTTAAATATAGTAAGATAAAGGCATTAAAACATAGTGTTATGAGATGTTTTCATTGGAGTCAGTGATTTCACGTGGTATTCTTTACCTGTGATCCTGTATACGATCTCTAAGGGATTATTGTGGGCCTTTGTTGTAGAAGGCTGATTACATACCTGTTCTCTCTATGCTGCTGTTTCTGGTGTTGCTGGTTTCTTTGTGGTATAATGTGTAGTCAAGTGTTTGTGTTGTTCCTTTTTTCATGTATTTTGGGCACTGCTCCCGAGTGTATGTTGACTATTACAGTGTCTGGAGTTTCTACCCTGTTAAACCCTGTTATTTGATTGTTGAGTATTAGTTTGTATAAGATGTATGTTCTAGGTGCTTCAGAATGGTGCTATCATTCTGTGTTTATCTTTTGTCTTCTGACTTACTTCATTTAACATAACATGTTCTAGGTCCATCCACGTTGCTGCAAAGTCTGTGATTGTATCGTTTATGACTGCCATGTAGTATTCCATTGTGTATAGATACCACATCTTAATGATCCACTTATCTGTTGTTGGACATCGAGGTTGGTTCCAAGACTTGGCTATTATACTGAGTGCTGTGAAAAATAGTGGGGTACACACATATTTTGGAATGAATGTCCTTCCAACTTGGGGGTATATACCTAGGAGAGCAATTTCTGGGTCAAATGGCAGCTCAATTCTGAGTTCTTTGAGCACTCTCCAGACTGTTCTCCATAGGTGTTGGACTAGAGGGCATTCCCACCAGCAGTGGATGAGAGTTCCTTTCATACCACATCCCGCCAACAGAGATTGTTCCCATTATTTTTGATGTGAGCCATCCTCACTGGTGTAAGGTGTTATCTCATTGTTGTCTTGATTTGGATCTCCCTGATGATGAGTGAAAACACATGTCTTCATGTGTTTGTTGGCCATTATTCTTTCTTCCTCATAGAAGTGTCTATTCATTTCATCTCCCCATTTTTATGGCTTTATTTGGTTTTGGGGGGCTGAGCTTTCTGAGTGCTTTGTATGTTCTAGATATCAGCCCTTTATCTAATATGTCGAGTGAAAAGATTTTTTCCCATTCTGTTAACTGTCTTCTTGCATTAAGTAAGGTTTCTTTCGCCATGCAGAAGCTTTTTAGTTTGATGGAGTCACCAGTAGGCCGAACCTGCCCTCCTGACTAGGGGAAAGGGAGATGATCGCCTGATATGGAATGTCACAATGGAGTCTGCCTTCTATGCTCTCCCAGTCACATGTCCCAGTCACATGTCCCAGTCATGTCCTCATGGTCATAAAGGTCACATCGTCACACCTGACATGCTGCACTTATACTTGGCTAGTTAGGCCATTCCATTCTGTTTGTTAGAGCTTTCCACTCAGGTAAATCCTATTAACTGTATGACTGTTTAAATATTTATGCTCCCTGATGATAAAGTCCAAGTAATTAGTGGCTTAGTACTCAATAACTCCTAGGAGTTTATAACAGTCCTAGTAGTTAGTCCTAGTAGTTAGTTACTTCAGTGGCTCCAGAATACATTTCTTTCCTTAGACAACTTTGGCCCCTAATTTCAACCCTTCTTTAGGTAGCTAACTTGCTTAGTATCTAATAACTCAAGCCTACACCCATTACATCTATAATAAATTTGAACAAAAATTGATCATATGTGAATAGTGTTGAGGCCGGCTGACTAATGGTGTGCTCAAGAAAGACTCCAGGCTACTCTCTCATGCAAACACAAAGGGTTTATTAACCAGCATGCTGGAACTCAACACATACTGAGGCAGAGAGCCATTAAAAGCAAAGAGCCCCAGACCAAGATGTGAGGGCCTTTTATAGACTTTGTTAACCATCTGCAAAAGGAGTTATTAACTGTCAACAGAAGGAGTTATTAACCGGCAAACAGAGTATCGATTGGCTTCCATTAACCGTCAAAAATAAAATACCCTGGGCCGGAGAGATAGTACAGAATTTAGGGGATTAAAAAATAGAGTAATTGAGCTTCAAAATAGAATAGACATGCTCAACTAAATTTACTACTCAGAATTTTAGAAAACTTGATTTAGTAAATATTTTAGCAAAATTAAAAGTTAGAGAACTAGGGGCTGGAGAGAGAGCATGGAGGTAGGGTGTTTGCCTTGCATGCAGAAGGATGGTGGTTCGAATTCCAGCATCCCATATGGTCCTTGAGCCCACCAGGAGTAATTTCTTTTTTTTTTTTTTTTGGTTTTTGGGCCACACCCGGTGACGCTCAGGGGTTACTCCTGGCTATGCGCTCAGAAGTCACTCCTGGCTTGGGGGACCATATGGGACGCCGGGGGATCGAACCGCGGTCCGTCTCCTAGGCTAGCGCAGGTAAGGCAGGCACCTTACCTCCAGCGCCACCGCCCGGCCCCAGGAGTAATTTCTAAGCATAGAGCCAGGAGTAACCCCTGAGCATGGCCGAATGTGACCCCTCAAAACAAAACAAACAAACAAAAAATCAGAGAACTAATTATTGAGATGGGATATGTAATGGAAAGAATACAATACAAATATAAAATCAAAAGTAGATATATCTTTAAAGTATAATGAGAACAAAAACAATATGGAACAAAAATATGAGGAAAACATTTCATCATAGGCATTCTAGAATAAAAAAGAAAAAGAAAATAAAAAATATTAATTTTATAAATGATCCATGGTAATTTTGAAACTAGGAATAGTAAATAACAGTATGGAATCATTTTGGAAGTCTCCAAGAATTTTTAACAAAATAAATTCAGATCTATATCAACAATTTTTATTTGAAGAGATAGAAAAATACAGACATATAGGGAAAAACATAGGAAATCCAGAGTGATAAAGGCAACCTCTGTCTATCACCAGAATTCTCAGCAAGTTATTTATTTCCTAAAGAGTTTGCCATAGCAACTATATTTTTGAATACAAAGACTTTCAGTCAGGAATATTATAACAAGTTACCACTTACATTTCAAAGATGAGTAATAAAGATCATTACAGAAAATAAGCAGCTAAAGTAATAAATTTCCACTCATCTGGATTTGTAAGAAATATCTTAAGGACTTTGATGAAATGAAAAGAAAAGAAAATTAAAAGAAAAATAGTACAAAAATAAGCATTGTAAGGGAGCAGCAGGCATTAATGGGAACTGTTAACTGGTCCATTGATGGGAACTTGAGATCAACTTGACTTAATTTAAAATAGAACATAAACTGGGACCGGAGAGATTGCATGGTGCGAGGGCATTTGCCTTACATGCAGGATGATGGTGGTTCAAATCTCAGCATCCCACATGGTCCCCCGAGCCTGCCAGGAGCAATTTCTGAGGGTAGAGCCAGGAGTAACCACTTATTGCTGCTGGGTGTGACCAAAAACACAAAAGAAAACAAAACAAAAAAATAGAACATAAGCTAAGAGTGTTATAAGTAAATTTAAAGAATATAATAAAAGGGAACTAGGAAGAGTTTTCAAAGGATTAAGTGTATGCTGTGTATACAAGAGGTCCTAGTTTGATCCCTAGCATCATGTGGTTCCCCAAATAGTGTTGGCAGTGATCCCTGAAAATTGCCTGTGTAGCCTTCAAAAACTTTTGTCTATGGCCAAATAAACAAGAAAAAATAAAGCAAGGAAGGGAGGGAATAATAAAAGGAATAGTTACTCTTAGAAAATAGAGAAGTATTGCAATAAACTCTTACTGATCGATAATTTACATATATTATTCATGATTCAGTTTCTGTCATAGAATGAATGTATACAACACCTTATCAGTGCACTTTTCCAGCTACCTACTTTTCCTAAGACATTGAGGCATCAATTTTGCCCTTTTAAAAGATATATTCAACAAATTGTTTCAGTATTTTCTGTAATTCAGAGATTTTCCTAGCAAGTAGATTTAAAATGGCATTCCCAGCATGCAGTCTGAGAAATTGAGAAATATCTTAGTGGCACAGAAAGTCTGAGGGCACTGGCTGTCCAGAAAAACAAGGTACCCATCAGTGCTCTGTTCAAATCACTGACTTAGTTAAAGGTACTTGATTTCATGAAATTCCTCTTTGTTCTTGTGCCACAGTTAGAGTTGGCAGGAAGTAGAAAGTCAAGATCTTGAAGGCTCTTCTGATTGGTTGAATTGATAAAAGCTGTTGAGGTCATAGACACTTGACCTCACTGCCTTAGTGATAAGCTCAACTGACCAACATTCTGACTGCTCACTTGATTCTAGAGAATCAATACAGAAAGATGTTTTCTTGTCATTTCCCCTCGAAAAAAGGCTCTCAGCAGAGGAAATCTGTGATTTTGAGACCTCGCCATCCAAAGTGATGGTTGACCCAGCACCAAGGCCAGCGCCATGAGCCAATTGACAAAAAAAAATGCCCAAAGGTAAATGTGTGAATCCCAGGGCAGTCTAGTAGTGGCCAGTTCATATTCATGACTCTACCTAAGGAGTTTCACCTAGATTGGAGTGTGTGTCAGAATGGGGGCTGGATGTGTATGCGCATATGTTAGACAAATGATGTGAGACACAGGGGGTAAGAGATAGAGTTGCTGAGATAAAGGAGACATTTTTGGAAAGGTTTGCCCAGTGCAGGAAGTCGATCAAAGAGAGCCAGCTGTGCCTGCTATGATTGAAACCCAGGTCCAGGTGGCAGAAGTGGGCAGTGGTCTGTTGTGGTTAAAAATTGCATATGTATATGCTGTCTGGATTGGTAGCTCTAAGGTGCTCATGATATCTTAACTCAGAACATCATTTGAACGGCTGTGCCCATGTGTAACACATACTAAGCAGAGCTCAACTGAGCTCTGAATGAGATGTTTGTGGAAGAGTATTACTTAGAGAATAGGATTGTGTGCCACACCACCAAATCAAGTCCAGCATCAACCTAAGCAAGTGAGAGAGCAAGTGGTCTCTTTAGCCATGGGCAGTGCCTGGCAGGGTCACCCAGACTCACATCCAAACATTCCTCGGGAACCATAAATTGAATTTCCCACAAGAATGGCAAAAGGGATAAATAAGAAAAGAAACCATGATTCCTACACACATCTGGAAGCCATGGTAAAGGTTCTCCTAGTACTAAAAAGACTTGAAAAAGTTGATTATTCATTACCTTTACCTTTATCAGTCTCCTTTATATTTTCTGAAGGTGTTGTTTCAACTATCTGCCTGAGAGTTCTGTCAGTTCCAAAGTACTTGCAAATATTCTCTGATTCTTAGAAACCTCCATTAAACATAGTAGAGGTTGAAGTAAAGTTCATCAATCAATAAATTTCTTCACATAATTACCTCACAACATCTAGCAGTACAGGTATTTTGACATGATGGTTGTTTTCATGGAGGTGATCTTTGGTTTTAATGACCTCACAAAGCTACCATCACAAAGCTCGACATCACTAAACCTACTGGCCATGTCAGCTGTTGCTAGAGGGAATGTCATGTACCTTCACAGACTATGTATCTTCCAGGCTTTTAAGGCTTGAGCCGCAGGTAAGTTCTAAAGAGCCTGGTAATTTCTGGCCCAGACACGACACTGTCTTTCTCCCTTAAGAGGTCACCATTAAAAAGTTGATGAAATAGTTCAGTCTTCACCTACTAGTGAAGTCTTCACCTGCTATATAAAGACCAAACAACCTGCATTTAAAAACTATTGGATTAAAGAGTGAATCAGAAAAAAATTAACAAAAAACTGAAGGAAATAATAATACTTTTTTGAATTATTGTTATTTATATATTGCTTTTGGGCCACACCCATAAGCGTTTGTTCAGGAGTTACTCCTGGCTCTGAACTCAGAAATCCCTCCTGGCTAGGGGGACCATATGTGATCCTGGAGATCAAACCAGCATCCATCCTGAGTCAGCCATGTGCAAGGCTCTAACACTGTGCTACTGCTATGGCCCTATTTATGTATACCAAGCAAATAAAGCTACTCTGATAGCAACAAATTCTGAAGTTAAAACAAGAAATAAAGTATATAATCATAGGCAAAAATGTGGATAAATTATTTTAAATACATGTAATACATATTGTTGAAATTTTGATAGATAAATGCTGAATATGGATGACAGTACAATGCCTCCTTGAGTATATACTCTGAAGTTGAAATTAAATGAGTAAAAATATTAGTTTAATTTGGTGTTGTGATGCAAATGGTAGGGCGTTTGCCTTGCACATGCTAACCTATGATGGCCTGCCATTCAATACCCTGGCGTCCCATGTGGTCCCCAGGCCAGGAGCAATTTCTGAGCTCATAGCCAGAAGTATCCACTAAGCCTTACCTGGTTTGGCCCAAACACCAAAATAAAATTATATTATAATCAGGACGAATATGGAATAAAAATACCTATGGGTGTATGCATGAAATAGTATAAAATAGCTATTATTAATTACAATATATAGTATATCAAAGATTTGAGAGTGAATAACACGAAAGAGAAAGTAAAGGTATATAATAGAGAAACCTGTTTTTTCCCCACTTGTATGCTTATAATGCAATCTCTTAAAAAGATTGTAACAATATTCTGGCATCATATTCAAGATTAATTTACTCCTATGTGTTTATCACATTAATCCTCTTTAGATGTAACTTTAATGCAGTAAGTTCAATTCTAATTTCCAGGTGCATTGACAAACTGCAAGGTACATTTTATTCTTGCTTGGAAAAATAAAATAATGTATTGCTTTGGCAGTAATGCTGTAAATTTATCAGAGTGGAACCAAAACGGATTTTCTATTTATTGAAAGATTTGGAAGCCTATGGAATATTTTAGTAACTCTGTTAATAAATTCTCCATTTACTTTGAGATTGCTGGTAGGCATCTTTCATTATTTTGTGAATCTAGACACACAATAATTATTAATTATTAATGTAAATAATAGAATTGATTAAAATGATATATCCATATTTAGTTGATATGTTATAGATGGGAGAATATTCTACTTGATTGCTAAACATTTTTATAAATGTATTTCCTTCATTTTTAGTGTTTGTCAGTGATTTCTCGTGATTGTTTCAAAATATCCTATGTTGTAATAACCCAGGAACAAAAATGTATGACACAGCTGCATGGCACACTAATTTAATCATAGTTTGGGATTCAGATACCAGTATTTTATAAGAACTTTCAGGAATACTTTCACAGTGGAAATCCACTGAAATAATCAAGTTGCTCTTAATAAATCTCCATTATTCTGCTCCTTACAAACGAGAATAAATAATTGCGTGCTGTTTGAAATATTGGAAAACACCAAAAGTTCAAATACAAAGTAGATTTAAAGAATAAATAATTATCACTAGTGGTTTTGAGTCCTGGGCAAGTTTGGGACCAAGCCCTAAAGGAGCCACGCAGTAGGTGGGACTGGAAGCTGAGAACAGTGTCCAGTCACAGAATAACCTTCCAGAAAAGGATTTAGTGGGCAGTTCATTTATTGCAATAGGGGCAGGAATTTTATTTCTCTGTTTAGCCAATTTGTTTCAAAGGATTGCTCTCATGCAGGAAGATTTATCACAGGAGTAAGAGGACTGCTATGTCATAACACAGTGGTGTGAGGTTCAGAATGTTAAATAAGTCTTATTGGTTGATGTGATTAGGACAAGAAAAACAGGATGTGGGCTCTGTCTCAGGAGGCCAGCTAAATCTCTTTGATAAGTCTCTCCCTCTCTCTCTCCCTCCCATCTTTCTCTCTCTTTCTCTCCCTTTCCCTTTCTCTCTCCTTTCTCTCTTTAGTATATTATTGAAAACCGTGTGATTTACAAAGCTCTTCATAGTTGGGTTTCAGACATACAATGTTTCAGGGCCAATTTCGTTACTAGTGTTGACCTTCCTCTGCCATTGTTTCCAGAATCCTCCCATGCCACCACCTCTGCCCCCAGCCTGCCAGCATAACAAACCCATTTTAAGAACTGAGTATTAAAGTTTGTGTCTCTTGATTCTATTGTTGTTGACTTTGCTTGTATATTTAGTTTTCTCCTTTCTAAACACCACCAATGCACCTGAAACCTCTTGGTCCTTGTCCCCCATCCTTTCATCTGTGTTGTTCTTCTTCCACTCCCCTAACAGCAACTTCTTACTTGGCACTGGCAAAGGGTACCTTTGGGCAGGCTATTCGAGAGTCAGTTTTAACATTAAGGGTTTTTTTAGGCCTACTTTAGTAGGGTCTATTCACATCCTGCAACAAATAATAACATATTTATAAGAGAAATTTCTTAACGTTTTACATTCTTTCTTAAAGACAGGCCTTCTAATAATCTGGTAGAATTACTGCTAATTGGGGAAAGGCGGACTAAAGATATACAAACACCAACATAAACTCTTTTTTAGGGGGAGAAGTCTGGAGATCAAATCCAGGGTCTCTCACAAAGACATGACAAACTTCTGCCACTTAGCTATATCCCAGGCTCCTTTTCCAGCTTCCACTTTTTAAATTAATAGTATGTATATCAGAGCTTAGTGGTAAACTATCTCAATAGTGTATTCATAATATATTTATAATTTTCATGCTAAGATAATCGAAAATTGTGATGATTTAGATTATAATTCCCTTTTTCCATAAAACTTAAAAATAACGTAGTACAAAATAAAATATGTGTCCATTTTAATATAAAATTAGTTAATAATAATAAACTATACCAAATAAATTAATATAAATGTGTGAATCCATCTTGAAAAATATTGTTCAGAAAATCAAACTTTTAACTTAATTTTTATACTCTATATTCTTACCTTCTGAAAAAAAAATAAAGTTGGCATTTGAAATTCATACTGATTTTATTTCTTCATACTTAAAATCAAACATTGATTTTTAAGTATTTTCTTTGTTTCTTTCTTTATTAGTTGTTTTGGGACTATACCCAGCAGTACTCATAGGTTACTCCTGGCTTTGAGCTCAAGGGTCATTCCAGACAATGCTCAGGGGACCATATGGGATGCCAGCATTAGCAGCATGAAGGTAAATAACCTACCAGCTGTCCTCTCTCTGACCCCAGTATTTTATTTGTGTAATTGTCATTCAAATATTAAGTTTCTTTAAAGAATGCTTAATTCACAAATTATAAAATAGTTTTTATCTTCTCATACAAAACATTTGCTTCATATTTGCCATCTCCATGTGCTAAAATTACTATGGAATATACAAAGTCATCAGGTCATTAGATATATGATTTTGCATATGTGGGGTACTTAAGGCTTACTACTGGCTCTGTGGTCAGAAACAATCTTAATGGGGCTTAAGAGATCAGATGGGATGTTGGAGTTGATCACTTGTAAAGCAAGTAGCTTATTTTCTGTACTACATCTCTGTTCTCATAAAATACATACAATAGCACATTTATGCAAATGTAAAGAATATGCATACAGTAGAAAGGAGAATTTCAGGATCTTTTTAAATGGAGGACAAATATAACAAGGTATTGTTTATTAGTCAAGGAAAATAAACCATATTTAAAGCTTCTTTTAATATGGTCATTCAGAGTACTCAGCTCCAAGGTGACAATACTTCATTGTAGAACTAGGCAAGAGGGTCAATAAGAACTTGGTCACAAGGGTTGGGATACAGAGGAAAGGCTGGCACTAGCATTACTATGGGGCAAATTCAGGCTTCATGTATGTAATAACTTTGATAGTGAGAATGTAGGTTAGGATTTTTAAAACATTATTTTTGTTGCTAAAGATGATGCCATGATTTGGGGGCATTCATTCAGGCTTGGGAAAACTCTTTGCTTTTTGCTTGAGGTTTGTTTCAGGAATACCGGTATTTGGGATCTATGTGTTGGAAAGTTTTAAAACTAGGTCTCTTGTATGCAAAGAATGCACTCAAGTCATTGAACTAGAATAAGCCTAAGACCAGCTTTTTAGTTAGAAGAAGGAAGATGGAAAAAATATATGGGGAACAGAGAGCATAAGACGTCTTAATTCTGAAAAAAGTGTTTTACAGAGAGAATTAAACAATGATATACATCTGAGAGTCCATGTAGTACAATCTGACAATCATTGAAAGAATATTTTTATGAAATATGCATCTGATCTCCTTTTTTAAAAATCATATTTTCCTTGACTAATAAACAATACCTTGTTTTATTTGTCTATCAATCCTTTTACAACCCAGAGATATTGTAATATAATATGAGATTTGAGACTTATTTTTTTCTCCATGAAAAGTCACATAAAATAGCAGCTAGTGAGAGCTCAAAGAATGACAACATGTTTTGTATGGCAGAGGCCCATGTTCAATCCTCAGAATCACATGATCCCCCAAAATATCAACAGAAAAATATCACCTGGCACAGAATGAAAGACTTTGACCAAAGAGAGAGGTTTGACCAAAGAGAGGTTTGACCCAAACCTCTTTGCAGTCCAACACCAAAAATGTCACTGAAAATACTCGTCAGGTACATGCTTTCCTTGAATAAAACTTTTTTGTTTTAAATCTCTCACAATCTTTGATTATCAGTAAATGGCAACTTTATCCTTATAATTATTCAAGCTAACTATGAAAGTTTTGTATTTTGTTTTTTTATTTTTCCATTTCCTGTAGCATGTAAATTTCACTGGAGGAAGACATTTTTTCTTTTTTATGGCTTTTGGGACATACCCAGCAGCGCTGACGGGTTACTCCTGGCTCTACACTCAGAAATGGCCCCCAGCAGGCTCGGAGAACCATATGGAATGACGGGATTCCAACCACCTGCATGCAAGGCAAACGCCTTACCTCCATGCTATCTTCCTGGCCCCAGGAGGAAGAAATTTTGAGTTTAATTCAATTGCATTCTCTAATCAATATATAATGCATGGTAAATATTCAAAATTATTTAAAATACAATTTGAAATCAATGAATAAATTTGAATCTATAAAGCAGTTAGAAAACTATGTCAAGTGTCATGCTGATAACATGATTTGCAGATTTCAAAATTTCTAAGAAAGTTAAAATGTGTTAATATATTAAGGAGCCATCAAAATGACTTATTAGAATTGTGAAAAAATATTGAAGAAAAAATTCTACATCTTAAATATGTATACTTTTCAAAAGCCTCAATCAGTTATATTAAGCTTATTACCCTCACCTGCATCTATTCAAAAGTCTCCTTATGTATGGAATATAATAGTTATATAAGTCATTTCTCACTCAGCATTTATGCAAAATATAATTCCAATTTAGACTATTAGTTCTTTGAAGAAAG
This sequence comes from Suncus etruscus, assembly GCF_024139225.1. Classification (NCBI taxonomy): domain Eukaryota; kingdom Metazoa; phylum Chordata; class Mammalia; order Eulipotyphla; family Soricidae; genus Suncus; species Suncus etruscus. The sequence continues at coordinate 75,778,036 of NC_064856.1, read as the reverse complement.
TATTGTCAATTTTTATATTAAATGTAAATCACTAGGATTTGGAAAATGATAAATTCTCAGTAAATTATTAATAGCATATTAAGTAAATTGTTTTTAAATTTATAGAATTATAGAATGGTTATAGACATATAGACTAATCTCAGATAAAATGAATCATGAAGACAATTTTTAGAAAAATTCAGTCTTCCTACTCTCAGCCAATTTAAACTAAAGCATCCTCAATAGATAAATGTTTGCTTTTTTAATGGACTTGGCTTTGTTCTTCATCTATTGCTTATCCATGTTATATGGCAGTGTTTCTAGGACTTTGATATGCAAATAAAATATTTCTAGTAAATAAAATTCACAGCTCATTTATAATGAATCAGTATCTCAGGGAATTACACTGTTTGTTTTTGGTTGGATTGAGTTCAGTTGTTCAGTTAGATTTGGTTTGGTTGTTGGGAAATAGAAAGAGTAATAGTAGTAGAAATGAGAACTTTATTTTCCTTTACTTTTCCTTGTCAGAGATCAAACCAAAGGATTCAAATGTTAAAGTGTATCAATTACCATTCATCTATATCCATATTCCAATAATTGTATTTTAATATGCATTGCAGAATATGCACAGAAAAAAGAATCATATTTTCTCATAACTACAGTGTACAGAAAACTGGATATTTGAACAACATGTAATCATCCTTCCTAAACTGTTTGAACAAAAATAAGTAAAAATTATTGGCTTTATGAAAATAATTATGGTTAACATTTGGATTAAAGTTAGAATCAATTTCTTTTATTTGCAGCATTGATTTCACCAGTACTTCATTAACTGAGAAAAAATGTAAAGCTATACATTTAAAAAAAAGTTACCCAAATCTCTATAGAAATAACTTAATGGACCATAGCAATATATTTCAAACAAGCAAAAATCACCAAAGCAATTGAAATTTAGGTTAAAATACTGAAATTTTTTCTTTGTGGCTGGAGGTAGTATAGCCAGTAGACACTTGGCTTTCATTGGGATGAACTCATTTTGATCCCTAGAATAACATATCAGAAGGAGTTTATGAACACAGAGCTAGGAGTAAGACCTGAGCACAGCCAGGTATGGTAGATAAAAAGTCTCTAGAATCAAGGCACAGTAAATCTAGGAAAGTCTCAGCTCATAAAGTGATACCATACTTTCCCTGTTTTTGTTTTGTGTTCTATTCAAGTCCTAATGTGACTAACACTGGTGACTCAAACGTCTTTAATTGGCCTACAATTCAAAACTGTTCATGTCTAAAATCACCAGCAAGGACATATTGATACCTATTAGTTCACATATGAATTAACTATCATATACTTTGGCCTCTCCTGCTTCCTTTTCTTATTTAATATTTCTCTTTTCTTATCTCTTGTTCTTTCTCCTCTGTACTCTTTCCCCTTTTCCTTAAATTTTCCACTGGCTTTAACCCTTCTCTTTTTACTACTCCTTCTACCAATAGTAGTTACTTATTTCAAGTTCTAAAATTATAAAACATATAAATAAAAAATTGTTTTTTCAAAGAATAATATTGGTTAAATAGAAAATCAAATATTTGATGATAAAGAAATAAAATATTAAAAAATAATATATAATATTTCTCTAGATTTAATACAGGGACCTCTTAAAATAAAAAAAAGCATCTGTAAGCAAAACATATATGTTACCTAATTTTCCCTTTTGTGACATTTCTTTGTCACTCTGAATAGATAAAATATTTCTCATAATTTACTTTTCTCCTCTTTCAATAAAATATTAAAAATTATCTGTTTTTTAAAAAAACATTATATAAATATCCATCCATCATAAAATGTATTGAATGTTGTTCTTTATTTATTTTTTATTTATTTTATTATTATTATTTATTATTTATTATTTATTTATTTATATTTATTACAAAATAAACACATAGAATACTTATATTCAGAATAAGTAGAGGTGACACGGTGAAGGTAGTAGATGAGAAAAAAATATTACTAAGGAGATAGCCATGTTTAAATCTTTTTAGAATTTTCTTTGCTTATAAAGTCTCCTGTCTTATAGTAACAGGGTTGTTATTCATGAACTGGATTAGTTTTGTTGCAAGCCAAATCTTCTCAGCCAGGCAGAGTGTATTATGTGACATAGTGAGCCAAGCAGGCCATAATTTTAATTCTTCATTTTTCTTTTCTTGGTCTCCTAGTTATAAGTGTGTATATCAGCATTTGGTTTAAATGTTTGCAGTGCTGTCCTCATGAAAATAAGAAAATGTGAACTAAATGTCTTATTAGCAACTTCTCATCTGCTTTCTTTACTTTACTTTTACCATTCTGAAAAAGATTCAGTAGAAAAATATGGAGCTATAAAAATTTTAATATTCATTATTCATCTAAATAAAATGAAACTATATTATCATTATAGTTATTGCCATCATTTCCTCAGGTTATTGCTAGACCAAATGAGTTTCACTATTCCTAGATTGGTTTTGAAAAACTATTAATCCCAAACAAGTATTTAACAAATTAGATATACCTTCTTTGGTACAATGAATAATATTCTAATAGTTGGGGAAATAAAACATATATCATTTTTATAGTCCCACTTAGAGAAAAAAATTTCTTTTTTATATATAAACATAATATTGTACCTTTAAGAAGATTTGATTGTCTATAGTTGTACTGTAGGCCACAGGAAGAGAAGGGGGTAGTCAAATGGAAATACTTAAAGAGGAGGTACTTCTTTATCCTCACAAAAAATAAATATAAATAAACCCTTATAAACTGTAGATGAACTCTTATGTGATAATACAAAGGAATACCTATCATGCTAATTATGTACCATTATTAGATAATAAACAAGGAAGCAAAGTGTTGAAGATCTAATACTTCCATAAAAGTATTCCTATATTCTTGAAAAATCATTTTCAACTTAAAGCTACTAGCTATTTAATTTAAGCTGTGATGTTGCAAAATGTATACTCTTCACCTTAACAAATGGATGTTTATCAATCTAGATTATCATAAGATTTTTAAAATAAATATAAAAAAGAAATGGAAGGGTAAAAATATTTTCCTCTGGATTGTTAATTGTACTGATCTGGCATCTTGGATAAAGAAATACACAAAACAAAATTGAAATACATTAAAGACACTGATGTTAGAGCAAAAACCATAACACATTGAAGAGTTCAAAAATAAGTCTCAAGGGTATAGCATTAATCTTGATTGTGGGAGGCTATTAGTTCTTCCCTGGCAAATATAAACAATGGTATTGCACCAGACTAAAAATCTTCTCTGTACAAAGTGACTATATTAAAAAGAAAATATACTTGCATGAAAGAAAAGTTTACGAATCTGACAAATGTCTACAATACAAACATTATATACACATACATTTAATATATAAATTACATGTTTTAAATTTTATAAATAAATGAGTAAAAGTATAAACAAAACAAGAATACAGTCTCATACTATATTACACTTGACAAAAATAAATATTTATGTCTGAGAGAAAATTAAGGAAAACGGAGTTAAACGTCTGACAAAGAATTTATGGGTATCAAAAAGAGGAAACCAAGGTGGTAAAGATTTACCATTAAAGGAAAAGATCAAATTAATTTAAGGTAAACTTAACACATTTGGGAAACTTGAGGCCATGGAGTGAGGGGATAGTGTGTGGGTGTGTGGGTGTGGAGGGGGCTGAGTTACCAGAGCACAGAAACTGAAGCATGCAGCTAAATACATTATGGTAATTACTTAGTTTTTCAAAGCCACATCTGCCTTAACTGCAATTTAGCTTATATACAAATGCTTGGCTTTTGAAATGTACAGAAGGCTGACTTTGACAAACATGACTGGGAAGAACTTATCCTGGGACTAATAAGAAAGACCCTAGTCTATGCTTCAGCCTAGGTCTTGTACAAAAATCAAGATCTCTAATTCCAGAGGTCTAACTCTGACAACTGCGACTGAAACGAACTCTGGAACCATACTGAAAGACTCTAACTTAGGCTTTAGCCTAGAATCTGAGCAAAAACCAAGACCACTTATTACAAAGGACTGATTACAACAAGGATGGAACAGAACCTCTAGAACCATAAAAGAAGACTCTATCCTAGGTTTCATCCTATGACCTGTGCAAATACCAACATCTCTAGCAACAGAGGCCTAATTTTATCATCCACAACTGAGCGGAAAGTTCCTGGCACCATAAAAAGATCTTGGGGTGTGATAATGAGTATGTACGGAGCCAGTAGTTGTTCCCAGGGCAGTATGCTTCAAGGACAGAGAAACACTAAATCTTTTAGTTCAGGGAATGCCCTTTCTTATTTCCCCAATATATACTGTGCCTATGCAAAAAATAAAACAAATAAAAGTGAAGCACAAAACCTAGCAACACCAGCACGCCTTTCTTTGTTTTTCTTTTATTTATTTATTTATTTATTTATTTATTTATTTATTTATTTATTTATTTATTTATCTTTTTCTTCTTGTTTTATTTTTTTCACTCTATTTTATTTTATTGTGGCCAAAGTGAATTACAAATTTTTCACATTAATATTTAAGGCACATAGTGACAATAAGTGAGGGGCATTTCTACCACCAATGTTGTCCTCCTTCCCCCCCTGTTCCCAGCATGCATCCCATATCTCCCCCCTTTTACCACCCATAATGCTAGTGTAACTGGTCCCCATTTGTACAGTTTGTTGTAGATCGGGTATCGATTTTGTTGTTGTTGACTTTGGGTTTGCTGTTCATGTCTGGTCATTTTTTTTATTTACTAAATGTTCATATAACTCTCTGGTCCTGGTATCATCCATTTTCCCCCTCAAATTATGAGGCTGAATAAGATGATTCCAGTAATGTGGTTCTGTTAGATATATAAGAAAGGGGAAAAGAAGGGGAAAAAACTAGTAGGAGTACGTCTAGGTGTCATAAATAAAAATTTAGAAGAAGAAAGGTAAAAAAGAAGAAAAAGGTAGCAAAACAAAAAAAGGCAAAAACAAAAAACAAAGCAGTAGTAACAAGAATACAAAACAAACAAAAAAACACAAAACCTACAACTACAAAATCTAACAAAAAGAAACAAAGCAAAATAACAACAAAAACAGTAAAAAAAATAAAAAAAGAATCAAAAACTAAATAAAAGAAAAAAAAAAAACCAAACCAGCAAATACTTCAAAAGGTGTTTTTTGTTTTTGTTTGTTTGTTTTGTTTTTGGGTCACATCCGATGGTGCTCAGGAGTTACTCCAGGCTCCATGTTGAGAAATCATTCCTGGCAGGTTCAGGGGACCATATGGGATGCTGGGATTTGAACCACTGTCCTTTTGCATGCAATGCAAATGCTCTTCCTCCATGCTATCTCTCTGACCCCATTATAAAGGTTTTTGTTTTTTCAACTTCTTCTTCTTTCTCTTTCTCCTCCTCCTCCTCCTCTTCCTCCATCTTCTTCTTCTTCTTCTTCTTCTTCTTCTTCATCTCTCTCTCTCTCTCTTTTTGCAAAGGCACAGTAAGTATTGGGAAAATTAGAAAGAGACTTTCCTTGGCCTAATAGACACAGGGTTTCTCTGCCCTTGAAACATACTGCCTTGGGAACACCTACAGGCTTCATACACGCTCATTTTCACACCTCTATGTCTTTTTATGGTACCAGGAAACTTTTCATTCAGTTATGGATGATAACATCAGGCCTCTGTAGCTAGAGATTTTGGCATTTGCATAGGTCATAGGACAAAAGCTTGGAGAGACTTTTTCTTTATGTTCTAGGTTCTGTTCCATTGCTGTTGTAATCAGTCTTCTGTAATTAGTGGTCTTGGTTTTTGCTCAGATACTTGGTGAAAAAATCTGGCATAGAGTCTTTCAGTGTGGTTCCAGAAGTTCTGTTCAGTCACAGTTGTCAGAGTCAGACCTCTGGAATTAGAGGTCATGGTTTTTGTATGATTACTAGGCCGAAACCTAAGCTAGGATCTTTCTCATTGGTCCCTTGATAGGTTCTACTCAATCCATATTTGTCAAAGTCAGTCTTCTGTAGTTTGTGATTTTGGTTTTTGCCTAGAGCAATGTATGACATGTCTTCTGATTTCATCATACCATTAGGTGATAAGAGAGGGCAACTCTCTCAGATTAAGTTGTTGCCATTTCTTCATGTCAGGATGTCATATCAAAACTGGTGCAAGTTGGTGCCAGAGCGGTATTATGAATTTTCCAGGGAGGAGTTTGTTTCCTGGTGCTGTTGCTGACCTGTGTCAGTTCCACATCTGGGATCTGGGGTTCTGGGTTAGACTGTCGCTGTCCAATCACTTAGAGTCTAAGTTGGGTCATGACACATGCTCAGGGTCAGAGGCACCCTGTATTATAAAATATATGGGTTCTTATCCCTAGTAGATAAGTGCTTTTTCTATACGTAAAATTTCCCCTTACTTTATTATTAGTATGCCTTTGCAAAAAAAATGGTGTCAAATTATATTGCTGGTGCATTTGGAAGTAAGAATGTCAGGCTACACAATCTCTGTGCCTGGTTTTGACCTGAGTTTTTATCCCTGGCAGAACTTTTCCTTGTAGGTTTTCATACCAAGCAAAAGCAAGACAAGTGAAGTTAAATAGAAGATATAGATAGATAGATAGATAGATAGATAGATAGATAGATAGATAGATAGATAGATAGATAGATAGATAGATAGATAGATAACAAAAAAATTGAAAAAGGGAATTAAAGAAAACAAGTTATTTAAGGGGCTCTTACATTTGGGAATAAACGGACAGATTAGGTGATATTATTATAGAGGTATTAAACATGTAAAGGACTAATAAGCCTCCCCATTAAGTCTTTTGAGATATTCTTGTTGGGGTTGAAGTCCAGGGCACAATTTCATCACACACCATGGTCTTGTTGAGTTTGAGAAATGATTTTTGACCATAAGGAACCAGGTAGTGTCCTTAAACTGGGCTCCTTCAGGGCTGAATCAGTAGTAAGTAACAGTTCACTTTTGGGAGCATGAGGAGGAGGACCACAAAGCATGAGTCATCAGGATTGTTGATTATAGTTTCTTGCTTATATATGAGATGTGGGACTGAGAGGGTGTTCTTTCGCTTTGTGAGCTGGATGGTGGCTTATTGGGCCAGGAGGTCCTTCTTGGTACCTGATGAATTAAGAACTGAGGGTAAAGAGGCTTAGATAAGGAGAGATAACGGATCAAGGTTGGGGAATAAAAGAATATTAGGATTTCTGAAAGGGGTGGGGAGATAATATATAGGAAGGGCTATATAAACTTTAGGCATTGATTGTTTACATTTTAGGTTTGGCAATCAGAGGAAGTCCACTGTCTACAAACCCATGCCCACATAAAGACAAATGTTTTTGATCTATTCTTAGGTTGTTGTTAAAGCCCTGGCCCTCAAAGGCTGGGTCTCAGCTCTTGTTAAGAAAAGATAAATAAATGGTAAGATACAGATTAGGAGAGAAAGGGGGGAAAAACAAAATATAAGATGGGAGGAAAAAGAAGAAGAATTAAGGTAGAAATTAGTTTAAAAAAGATTGAATTAATAAGAACCAAGGAGAGAGGGAAAGAAGAAATAGGGAAAAAAAGAAAAAAAAATAGTGGTTTGCAAAAAAAAGTGTTCGATGAATGGGACCTATAACATAAGCTTGTGGTGTGCCATTGATTGCTCCAGTGGTTGAATGATCATATGCTTTGGGTCCTAATAGATGACATAAACAAAAGAAAATGGATAAGTTAGGGTATTTTATAGAGACATTGTCATAATGAGAATTGTATATGGAATTTTTATGATTGAACACTGAGGTTTAAAATTAGGGTGTCCACCCTATGTTTCCAAGAACCACTGTGGACAAAAAGAAGCTGAAGGGTTATTTTATACCTGGTAAAAGTGTGTCACTAAAACATATTGTTAGTAATCACTACAGAAGGAGTCCCATGCTTCTAATCATCTTTTGTACCTGGTTCTGTAGATAAATCAATTAGGACCTTATTTATAGGCCTTTGTAGTTAGAGAATGATTGCTTACCTGTTCACTTTAAACTGATATTTCTATCATTGCTGATTTCTTTAAGTTATAATGGATAGTCACAGCTTTGTGTTGCTCCCCTTCCACTTCATTTGACCACTTCACCTCTTTATATGCTGGTACCTACGGTGTTTGGAGTTTCTACATTTTCTACACTTTGGAGTACTATATGTAAATGTGGTATCTATTCTATATACATCAAAGAAATGCTATCATTCTGTACTTATACTCCTTCTTCTCGCTTATTTTGTTTAACATAATATTTTCTAGATCCATCCATGTTGCTGCAAAGTTCATGATTGTATCATATTCTATGTATGTAGTATTCCATTGTGTATAAATACTACATCTTCATGATCCACTCATCTGTTGTTGGGCATCGAGGTTGGTTCCAAATTGTGGCTATTGTGCTGAGTGCTGTGATAAATAGTGGAGTGCATACATACTTTGGGATGAATATCATTCACTTTTGGGAATAGATACCCAGGAGTGCGATTGCCAGGTTATATGGCAGCTCAATTCTCAGTTTACTAAGCACCCTCCATACTGTTTTCTATAGGGGTTGAATCAGGCAGCATTCCCACCAGCAGTGTATGAGAGTTCCTTTCTTACCACATCCTGAACAACAGAGATTGGTCCCATTATTTTTGATGTGTGCCATCCTCACTAGTGTAAGGTGGTACGTCATTGTTGTCTTAATTTGAATTTTCCTATGATAAGTGATGGTGAGCATGTTTTCATGTGTTTATTGGCCATCTGTCGGTCTTCCTTGGAAAAGTGTCTATTCATTTCTTCTCCCCATTTTTTCTACGGCTTTATTTGATTTTGTGGAGCTTAGCTTTCTGAGTGCTTTGTATAGTCTAGGTATCAGCCCTTTATCTGATGTATCGAGTGTGAAAATTTTTTCCCATTCCATTAGTTGTTGTCTAGTTTTAGCCAGTGTTTCTTTTGCCATACAAAACCTTTTTAGTTTGATGTAGTCCATTTATTTAGATTTGATGCTATTACTCTTGCCATTGGCATTCCATTCTCAAAGACTTTTTTGAGGTATAAGTCTTAAAGCATTCTCCCTATCTTTTCCTCAATAAACTTTATAGATTCGGATCTGCTTTCAATGTTTTTAATCTGTTTTGAGTTGATGTTTGTGTAGGGTGTGAAATATGGATCAATCTTTAGTTTGTTTTTGTTTGTTTGTTTTTGGGTCACACCCAGCAGTGCTCAGGGTTCCTCCTGGCTCTATGCTCAAATCGCTCCTGGCAGGCTCAGGGGAACATATGAGATGCCGGGATTTGAACCACCATCTTCCCGCATGCAAGGCAAACGCCTTACCTTCATGCTATCTCTCCGGCCCCAAATCTTTAGTTTCTTACGGGTGGTTATCCAGTTGTTCAAACACCATTTGTTGAATAGACTGTTTGTTCTATTTCAGGTTCTTGGATCCTTTGTCAAATATTAGTTGACCATTTATTTGGGAGTATATCTCTCTGGATATTCTGTTCAAACCCTCTGGTCTGATTATCTGTCTTTGTTCTAGTACCATGCTGTTTTGATGACTGGCTTTAGAATAAAGCTTAAGGTTAGGTAAAGAAATGCTACCCAGTTTATTGTTTTTCAGTATGAATTTGGCTAACCTAGGTCTTTTGTGGTTCCAGTTGAACTTTACAATTGATTGTTCTAATTCTTTAAAAATTATGTCTGAAATTGGATAGGGATTGCATTACATTTATTATATAGTAATTTAGGTAAGATAGTAATTTTGATTATGTTGATTCTTCCTACCCAATAGCAAGGGATGTTCTTCCATTTCCTTAGGTTCTCTTCAATTTCTTTCTAAAACATTTTGTAGTTTTCATGGTATAGGTCTTTCACTTCTCTTGTCAGGTTGATTCCTAGGTACTTGATATTTTTAGGTACTATTTTAAATAAGATTCACTTCTTAATGTCTTTCTCCTCTACTTCGTTATTTGTATAGAGGAATGCTATTGTCTTTTGTTTATTGACTTTGTGGCCAGCCACTTTGCTATATTGGCTTATTGTTTCCAGGAGCTTTACTATGGACTCTTTAGGATTTTTTTTATGTATATCATCATATCAAAAAGATAGTTTGATTTCCTCTTTTCCTATCTGAATTCCTTGAATTGCCTTCTCTTTTCTGATTGCTATTGCTAGGATTTCTAAAACTGTTGGATAAAAGTGGAGAAAGTTGGCAGCCTTGCCTAGTTCCTGACCTTAGTGCAAATGCTTTCAGGTTTTATCATTAAGGATAATGTTGGCTGTGTACTTTTTATAGATAGTTGTAACTATCTTGAGGAAGGTCCTTCCAGCCCAATTTTGCTGAGTGTTTTCAGCATGAATGGGTGTTGGATTTTTGTCAAATGCCTTCTTTGCATAGATTGCTATAATCATGTGGTTTTTGTCTTTCTTCTTATAGTGATGTCTGAGGTTGATTTATTTGCATATGTTGAACCATCCTTGCATCCCTGATTTTAAACTCACTTAGTCATAGTGTTTAATCTTTTTGATGTATTGTTGGATTCTGTTTCCTAAGATTTTCTTGAGGACTTTTGCATCTATGTTCATTAATGAGTTTGATCTGTAGTTTTCTTTCTTGGCAGTGTCTTTGCCATCTATGGGAATGAGTGTGATATTCACCTCATAAAAGGATTTAGGAAGAATTCCTGTCTTTTCAATATTTTGGAAGAGCCCAAGGAGCATTGGTTGTAATTCTCGAAATGTTTGATAGAATTCACTTGTTAAACCATCTGGGCCTGGACTTTTATTCTTGGGGAGTTTCTTAATTACTAACTCAATTTACTCAGATGTGATTGGACTGTTTAGGTTTTCTACATCCTTCTTATCAAATCTCAGAAGACGATATTTTTCCAGAAATCTTCCGTTTCTTCAGGGTTCTCTATTCTAAGTACAGTTGATCATAGTATGCCTTCATGATGTCTTGGATTTCTTGGGGTTCTGTTGCAATTTCTCCCCTTTCATTTGTGATCCTATTTGTGTGTTCCCCCCTTTTTTGGTGAGTCTTGCCAGTGGTTTTTTTTTTTTTTTTTTTTTTTTTTGGTTTTTTGGGCCACACCTGGTGACGCTCAGAGGTTACTCCTGGCTATGCGCTCAGAAGTCACTCCTGGCTTGGGGGACCATATGGGACACCGGGGGATCAAACCGCGGTCCGTCCAAGGCTAGCGCAGGTAAGGCAGGCACCTTACCTCCAGCGCCACCGCCCGGCCCCGGTTTTTCTATCTTATTTATTCTTTTGAAAAACTACCTTCTGGTTTCATTGATTTTTTTGTATTGTTTTCTTTGTTTCTATATTGTTTATTTCTGTTCTGGTTTATACTATTTCTTTTCTTCTGGATGTATTTGGGCTTCTTTGCTGCTGTTTTTCCAGCTCCTTAAGATGTCTTTGTAAACTGTTGATTTTGTCATTTTTCTCTTTCCTAAAGAAGGCCTGTATTGCTATGAGTTTCCCTTTAATTACTGCTTTTTCTGTTTCACAGATTTTGACAATTTATCTCTTCATTATAGTTTCTCTCAAGGAATCTTTTTTATTTCTTCCTTGATTTTCTCTTTCATCTAGCTGCTGTTGAGTAGCATGTTGTTTAATCTCCAGATGTTGGATTTTTTCTACAGTTTCTTTTTACAGTCAGACTTGATCTCTGTTGCATAATGATCTGTTGGGGAGCTTCTGATAATCCTTATGTTTGTGACTTTGTGCAAGTTAGATTTATATCCTAAAACATGTTCTATTCTAGAGAAAGTTACATGTGCACTTGAGAAGAATGTGTATTCTACTTTCTTGTGGTGGAGAGCCCTGTATAAATCCATTAGTCCTATTTCCTCTTTTTTCTCATTAAGGGCTCTTCTGTCTTTGATAGTTTTCTGCCTGGTGGATGTGTCTAGTGATGGTAGTAAAGTATTGAAATCTCCTACTATCACATTTTCTTCCATGTGTTTCTCTAGATTTGTGAACAAATGCCTTATATATTTTTCTAGCTCTACAGTCAGTGCATAAATATTAATCAGAGTTAGTACTTTTTGGTCTAATGTTCCCCTAATCAGTAAGTATGGAACTTCGTGGTTTCTGAGCACATTCTTGAGGTTGAATGCAATTTGGTCTGATATTAAAATGACTATCCTGGCTTTTTGTTTTGTTTTGTTTTGTTTTCCATTGGCTTGAATAATTGATTCCCATCCTTTATTTTAAGTCTGTGTCTAATCTGTTCTATTAGGTGTGTTTCTTGCAGGCAACAGACATATGGTTTTTGTTTTCTGATCCAACCCTCTACTCTGTGTCTCTTAATGGGGGATGTTAGCCTGTTGACATTTAAGAAGATTATCGACAGAGAGGGTTGTTGTGCTATTGTATTGAGTAGAGTGGCTGTTGTTACAATCAGGGGTTTGGATTGTGTAATACATTTTTGAGTAGTTCATTTAGAGATGGTTTATTTAGTGCAAATAGTGTGAGTTCTTTTTTGTCTAAGTATGTTTTTAGTTCTCCCTCCCATATGACTGGGTAGTGGACTCTAGTTTGAAAGTTTCTTTCATTCAGCAGTTTAAATGTGTCACTCCACTGTTGTCTTGTTGACTTGTCACAAATCAGAGGTCTGGTTTGATTATTAGTTCCCTTCCTATGTATTTGAAAGTTTTTCTTTCCCTTATTGCTTTAAATAATTCATCTTTCTCTTCATTTTTTTTTGTTTGTTATTTTGTTTTTGTTTTTGTTTTTTTGTCAGTTGGATTACTATATGTTGTGGTGTTGGTCTGTTAGGGTCTATTTTACCAGGGACTCTTTTCTCCTCCTGGATTTGTACAGGTGTCTCTTTCCAGAGAGTGGGAAAATTCTCTGCTATTAATTTCCTCATTACTTGTTCTACTCCTTCCCATTTTACCTCCCCTTCTGGTATTCCTACAATTCATAGGTTATTAATTTTATCTTTGTTCTTTAGGCACCTAAATTTTTCTTCCAATGTTTTGTCTCTTGCTTTCTTAGTGACTTCTCTGTCATTATTGTATTGTAGTTTTTCTTCAAGTTCCTCTATGTGTTCTTCTAACAGTGTAATTCTGCTATTATGGATTGCTAACATGTTTTTATTTCCCATAATTCCAATTGTATGAATTCTTTCATCTTCTATAAAAGTTCTTCTTTGAGTTGGTGGAATTGTTCATCTATAGGATTTATTAATCTCACAGGCTAGTGATTCCTTGATTTCCCTTGCTAGGGCATTCATTGCTGCTTTTAGGTCCTCATCTATTTGGCTTGTGTGTTTTGGTGGACTTGAAAACTTGATAATATTTCTCTTTATTTCCCCAGCTTCTTGTTTTCCTTATTTCACCCATATTTTTTTGCATTTGGTGGTTTTGAATGTTGAGTTTTCAGGTTGTTTAATAAAGTGGTCTGCTCTGCTGATTATATAAGAGGTGCTTAAAGGTATATCAAATATAGAGTTTATTTTTCCTAGCCAGGTGGTTTGTCTAAGTATGATAGGGATATTATAATCTGCTTCAGTGTTTTTGCTATTCTGTTTTATAAGCTATGAATTATCTAAGGAGATTAGATGTTAGGTCTGAGTTGACTAGACCTATATGGTATAAGTTAGACTTTCTTTGGTTTGTGGTCAGGCAGCATGGGGCGGGGTGATCCCACTCTCTCCCGAGATACAGGCTGCCTAGGATGGAGGTGGGAGAAAGGTACACATGAGGTTCTTGTCCTGTGGCGCAGGGCTGGGCATTCCTACCCTGTCCAGAGATGCAGGTGGGAGGAAGGTGCGTGCGCCTCTTTTTAATTCTTGTTGTTATTATTTGGTGAATTTTTTGTTGTTGGGTGCTTTTTTTTTTTTTTTTGAGCATTGAGTGAAAATAAAAAATGATCAGACTTAAACACCAAATCCAAAGTCAACAACAATAAAATCGATACCCTATCTACAACAACTATACACAGAGGGGAACAGTTACACTAGCACTCTGGGGGGGGGAGGCAAAGGAGGGAGATATGGGACACATACTGGGAAAAGGGATGGAGGAAGAACATCCCTGGTGATGGGGATGGTCCTGATTCATTGTCTATATGTACTATAAATATTACTGTGAAAAATTTGTTATTCACTTTGATCACAATGAAATTTATTAAAAAATACATTTCTGTAGGCCGGAGTTATAGCACAGAGGGTAGGGTGTTTGCCTTGCACACAGCAGAATTGATTTTGCAAGAAGTGATTTCTGAGTGCAGAACTAGGAGTAACTCCTGAGCACCACTGGGTGGTGTCCAAAAACAAAAACAAAACAATCCAGAAATTTTTCTCTATAGCAACACTTTATAATAGTCATATTCTGCAAACAACCCACTTACCCAATTAAAAAAAACTGTGGTTTGTCTACATAATGGAATATATGCAACTGTTAAAAAATTGAAGGAAGAAAATTTGCTTACACATGAATAGATATAAATAGTCTATGCTGAGGGATATGAGTCAGAGAGAGAGGCGGTAGACATAGAATAATTGTAATCATGATGGTATACTAAAAAATAGTATGTTGTTAATATCCAAAGAGAATAGAGACAAGAGCCAGGAGGATCAGTCCATAGTAGAAAGCTTGCAAATATGTAGGAATGTAGTTAGTGTGGAATTAAGACCACTATGATATTGATAACTGGAAATAATTATTCTGGGCAAGAGCTGGGTGTTGAAAGGAGATAAAATGATATGCATGATACCATTTCAGCAACAACATTACAAATTACAGTATCTAAAAGAAAGAGGGTGATAGGGAGAAATGTGCATAATTTATAACTTTATTTTGTTAAATAATATTATTATTTAAGCATATGATTACAGACATGTTTGTAATTGGGCTTCAGTTATAAATATAACACACAATCCTTCACTAGTGCAACCTTCCACTACCAATGTCCCCTAAATCTCTCCTCCCCCACCCCTGCCTGTATTCGAGACATGTAGTCTATTTTCCCCACTACCATTGTCATGGTTTTTTGTACATCTATAGCTAAAATCAGAAAATAATCAAAGCTTTCTATTTTACGAATATAAAATATTGTGTTTTGTAACAATAACCGAGCTGAGTAATGGAAACTAAAATAAACCAAATTATGGTCATTGGTTAATACCATATAGCAATAAAATATCACAAATACAGCTTAGTTATAGGTTTTACTCTTATCAATAATTTCTTAGGCTGATTAAAATTAAGTAAGGATATATTTAATATTAAATCTTAAAATGTTTTAATTGTGTAAAAATTAACACTTTAATATAGTTGATCAATATTCATCTTCAAATTCGTTGGAAGCATCAATATTTTATTTTTCATTATAACTTCAGGGTCATTCTTTACTATAGTGACACATTTTATTAGCCTCATTATTTCATATCACATTTATACAATTTAGTAGTGAAGTTTAGAAATATCTAAATAATTATTGTCTGCGAATTTTCAGTGTTTTATTTTGGGGGGTCACATCAGGTGATGCTCAGGGGATACTCCTGGCTATGCACTCAGAATTTGCTCCTGGCTTGGGGATCATACGAAATGTCAGGGGATCAAACCATGCAATCGCTCCTAGGCTAGCATAAGTAAGGCAGATGCCTTACTGCTTGTGCCACCTCTCTGGCCCCTCAGTATTTTATTTTTGTTTTATTCGACTTGTTGGACTATTATAGAGATGCAAGTTTTAATCAAGACATATCTAGATTCATATTTAGTGTATTTATTCTTGGTTTTAGGGCCATATCCAGTGGTGCTCAGGTATTTACTTCTGCATTCAGAAATCACTCCTAGGAAGTGATAGAACTAAATAGGATGCTGGAGTTCGAACTTGGGCCAGCTGTTTGCTAGCACCTTGACTGCTGTACCCTTTCACCAGCCCCTAGATTTACATTTTTTGGGGAGCCACACCCATTTGATGCTCAGGGGTTACTCCTGGCTAAGTGCTCAGAAATTGCCCCTGGCTTGGGGGGACCATATGGGACACCAGGGGATTGAACTGTGTCCTTCCTTGGCTAGCACTTGCAAGGCAGACACCTTACCTCGAGCACCACCTCACTGGCCCCTAAATTTACATTTCTTAAAATTCTTCCCAAAATAAATTTCTCACTCACATTTAGACAAATTTTCAAGATTCTTGAATATTGCATATTTCAGACAAAAATGAGTTGATATTATTTCATAAATAAAATAGGCATTAATATGAATATAACTTTGCAAATACATATGTTTTAATGTATGATAATTTATTTTCTTTATTTTAAATCACAATATCTGCCTAACTCATGCAAGGTTATCAATATTTACAGGGTCATTGTATAAAAGATAAAATAATTGATTAAGCAAATGGGAATCTTAGAACACTTTTGTCACACTCATTTTTATATTTTCTTAGAAATTAGAGAAATAAATTATTTAATCAACACTTTGGTACTGTACTCAAAAATTACATGAAAGAGGACAGAATTATAGTAAAGTAGGAAAGACTCTTGACTTTACACATAGCCAATCTGGGTTCAATCATATACATTTCAAGATCTACCAGGAGTGATTCCTGGGAACAGAGACAGGAATAAGTACTGATTATAATGAGTGTGTCCCACAATCCAACACCAACTAATAATTATTATTATTTTAATAATATAGGAAGCCATTAATAAATATCTGATGTTAACCTCTTGGGAGTGTTATGGTGTACATGAGGAAAAAATCAACATTTTGTTAATTATGAATAGAAACAATTATCACTAAATTTAATCGTAATAGACACAAGTTATGCCTAATTGATTCCATTATTATCATGAGAAATTAAGATGTTTTTATGCTGTTTTATCCAGATACATTTTGAAGGAATAATTTGTAGTTGTGTTTGTATGTGTGTAGTGATGTCTAGATAGTAAAATATCAAACAAGTTTAAAATTAAAAAAGTTATGCTTCTTTTTCTATTATTCTACTCAAATGAACACTTCCAACCAAATATCTATGACTGATTTTTCCTCTTGAAAAATAATAAGATTCTCATACTCCAATTCTACTCTTCTTCCTTCAAGCTAGGTTTCATTATGAAATTAAACTTTCAGACTTCAAGAGACATATGTTTAGGTAATCCTAAATAACTTTGTGAAAAGATTAGCTTAGATTTTCTTTGTGATACTTAAGTATATGAGATTCTTTAATCAGTGTGTTTTAAAGTCAAAGGTGTCATATTTTTATGCTTTATATTCAACATTTGTATAGTGATGTATAATTCATTATTATTCATTCATGCATGAACTTTCCTTAGAACTGATATGTTATGAACTGAGATAAATTAAATCAAATTTGAAAAGTTGGTACTCCAGATGTTTCATATTTTTATTTTTCTGCTTCAGGGTCCACACTCCATGATGCTCCAGGGGTAATTACTGGCCTTACTGTCAGGAATATCTCCCTGACAGTGCTTTAGGGACTATAGAAAGATGGCAAGGATGGAACCTGAGTATGCTTCTTGCAAAGCAAACACCCTGTTTACTGTACTTTCTCTTTAGTCTAGATGTTTAATGAATATTCAGATAGCTTTACAATTAGCTATTTAAAGTAAAAGATTTGCAGTTTATTGTTTCTTCCTGTTCTTTGCACAGTTAAATAACTGCTTTCGGCAAATTATCTTCCCTTCTAAGTAGCAAATATACATTTCAGCATCCAGTTTAAGATATTTATAGTCTAAGTAATCTTGCCTCTGATTTTTTATGAAAAGGATACTGTTCGTTTGTTTTTCTCTTTTATTCTTTCTTTTCTTTTTTGTTTTCTTTTTCCATAGCTGATGGTTTTGTTTTGTGGCTTATTATGTGTTTATTCTTTTTTTAAAATCTTGTTGATACTCCCTTATTGCTTTTTGTTTCTGTTGGTCTTGTTTTACTTGTTTTTTCTTCATTTTTCCCTTCCTTCTTCTAGACGGATATTTATAACACCTAGAGAGACTCCTAGTTTTTCTTTTTTTTTTGTTTGCCTTTTTTTATCTTTTCTCCTTCTTCCTCCAGATGGTACCAAGGCCAGAAAGTTGAATGTTCATTTGGTGGAAATAAAAACTGATCAGACATGAATACCAAATCTAAAGTCAATGATAACAGAATCGATATCCAATCTACAACAAGCTGTACAAGGGGGGAACAGTTGCACTAGCATTACAGGGGAGATGTGGCATGCATGTTGGAAACAGGAATGAAGGGAAGACAACACTGGTGGTGAAAATGCCCCTCACTTATTGTCACTATGTGCCTCAAATATTACTGTGAGAGAACTGTAATTCACTTCGACCACAATAAAATTTAAAAACAAACAAAAACCCTGTACATATATTTTAAGAAGAACATATTTCTCATTTTATAATAAAAATTATTGCAAAAAGTTAATTTTATAATAAATTATATTATATATTATATATTATAATATATATTATAATAAATTTTATAATAAATAAATAAATTTAATAATAAAAATTATTGCAAAAATTTAATACAAACATTTATACTTAAGTGCCAAAAAATGATACTATTTGGACATTAGAGCGTTAGTAAAGCAGGCAAGATGCTTGTCTTGCAAAACCAACATGGGTTCAATATTTGGCTCCCCATAAAATCCTCTGAGAAACCTGAAGAGGAATACCTGAACACAGAACCAGAAGTAAACCATGAGCATTGATGACTGTGATTCAGAAATAAAAATAAACAAATTAAACATTTAAAATGTATTGTTCTATGAAAAAGTAATATTTGTTTGAAAAATATGAAATATTCCTCGAGCCCTGAAATAAAAACAAAACAGCACAAAATGGAAACAATAACAGTATCTAAACCAAAAAAAGAAAAAGAAAAAGAAAGAAAGGCAAGAAAGGAAAGAAAAGAGAAAGAAAGAAAGAAAGAAAGAAAGAAAGAAAGAAAGAAAGAAAGAAAGAAAGAAAGAAAGAGAGAGAGAGAGAGAGAAAGAAAGAAAGAAAGAAAGAAAGAAAGAAAGAAAGAAAGAAAGAAAGAAAGAAAGAAAGAAAGAAAGAAAGAAAGAAAGAAAGAAAGAAAGAAAGAAAGAAAGAAAGAAAGAAAGAAAGAAAGAAAGAAAGAAAGAAAGAAAGAAAGAAAGAAAGAAAGAAAGAAAGAAAGAAAGAAAGAAAGAAAGAAAGAAAGAAAGAAAGAAAGAAGGAAAGAAAGAAGGAAAGAAGGAAAGAAGGAAAGAAAGGAAGAAAGGAAGGAAGAAAGAAAGAAAGGAAGAAAGGAAGGAAGGAAGGAAGAAAGAAAGAAAGAAAGAAAGAAAGAAAGAAAGAAAGAAAGAAAGAAAGAAAGAAAGAAAGAAAGAAAGAAAGAAAGAAAGAAAGAAAGAAAGAAAGAAAGAAAGAAAGAAAGAAAGAAAGAAAGAAAGAAAGAAGGAAAGAAGGAAAGAAGGAAAGAAGGAAAGAAAGAAGGAAAGAAGGAAAGAAGGAAAGAAGGAAAGGAAGAAAGAAAGAAAGAAAGAAAGAAAGAAAGAAAGAAAGAAAGAAAGAAAGAAAGAAAGAAAGAAGGAAGGAAGGAAGGAAGGAAGGAAGGAAGGAAGGAAGGAAGGAAGGAAGGAAGGAAGGAAAGAAAGAAGAAAAGAAAGGAAGAAGGAAAGAAAGGAAGAAGGAAAGAAAGGAAGAAGGAAAGAAAGGAAGAAGGAAAGAAAGAAAGAAGAAAGAAAGAAAGAAAGAAAGAAAGAAAGAAAGAAAGAAAGAAAGAAAGAAAGAAAGAAAGAAAGAAAGAAAGAAAGAAAGAAAGAAAGAAAGAAAGAAAGAAAGAAAGAAAGAAAGAATGAAAGGAAGGAAGGAAAGAAGGAAAGAAGGAAAGAAGGAAGGAAGGAAGGAAAGAAAGAAAGAAAGAAAGAAAGAAAGAAAGAAAGAAAGAAAGAAAGAAAGAAAGAAAGAAAGAAAGAAAGAAAGAAAGAAAGAAAGAAAGAAAAAAAGAAAAAGAAAGAAAGAAAGAAAAAGAAAAAGAAAAAGAAAAGAAAAGAAAAAAAGATTTATTTGTGCTATTTTTTCCCTGCATAGGCACAGTAAATATTGGAGACATTAGAAAGGGAATTGCCTTGGCCTAAGAGATACAGGGTTTCTCCACCCTTGAAGTATACTGCCATGTGAATAATTAAAGACTCCTTGCATGTTCATTTACTCTGTGCTTTTGTGGTGTATGGAAGACTTCTGCTCTGTCATGGGTGATACAATCAGACCTTTGTATCTAGAGATCTTGGTATCTGCACAGGTCAAGGAATGGAGCTTATGATGAAGTCTTTCTTTGCAGTTCTAGAAGTTCTGTTCCTTCACTGTCATTTTAATCAATCTTCTGTAGTTGGTGGTCTTGGTCACTTTGCTGATCCTAGGATGAAGCCTGGGATAGAGTATTTCATTATGTTTCCAGAAGACCTGTTGAGTTGCTGAGACCAGTTGTCTCAGTCAGACCTCTGGAAGTAGAAATCTTGGTTGTTGTACAGATCATAGGCCAAAACCTAGACTAGGGCTGTTTTATTGGTCCCAGGATGCATTCTACCCAGTCATGGTTGTCTGTAGATAGCGATCTTGGCTTTTGCACTGATCAAAGGATGACAAGTCTTCTGATTTTGTCTTATGGTTAGATGGTGAGGTAAGACAACCTGCTCTTAGATCAAGTTGTTACTATTTCCTTGTTATCAGGATATCATATCAAAACTGGCCCTTGTTGATGCCAGAGCAGTATTAAGGATGTCCCAGAGGAGGTTTGGTTCCTGGAGCTGGTGCTTGTCTTTATTGCTGTAGTGCTCATTGGATTTTTTTGTTTAATATTTCTTTCTGTATTGTTGTGGCGCTTCTCTTCTTTTTTCCCTTTCTTCCTCAAACTGATGTTGAGAGCCTCTAAGGACTCTGCCCATTTTCAGTTTATTTGATTTTTACCCCCATTTCATTGCTTTTATTTTCTTCTAACAGACAACATAATTTGAACCATCTAGGTTTGCCTCTCAAATTGAGGGGGAAATAATGGAGGGTACCAAGACCAAACAGTTGTATGATCAGTAAGTAGTAACAAAAATGATTTGAGAAAGGGAGGAGCCAGCTGAACTCTGCTGAAACTCTGAAGCCCAGAGCTTCTCTCTGGACTGTCTCCTCTGCTGCATCCTCAAGCTTGATTTCATCCTGTGTGTTTGGCTTCATCTGCAGACTGCTAGCCTTCCTTGGAGGTGAGTTGATCCATCCAGAAAGGGTGGAGTCAGAGGAATGTGACCATGCACATCATTTAGCCAATGAATACCATCACAACATGTAGAAAAACCCACAATACAAGTGGGACAATGGAGAAAAATGCAGGCCAGCACCCGGCATAGAGAATGAAGATGGCAACTCTGATGACCTAAAAACAGCCAACCAACTAGACAGTTTCTCATATGTGGAGTTTAGAGAAGAAATATGGAGAATGTTCACTGCATTTGAAGAATGCATAGATCGAGTTGAACAGAATACTAATAAAAACCATAAAAATATCAAGACAGAAATCAGAAAACTCCAAACTGAAATAACAGGTCAAATGTAGACAAATTGAATGACAAAATAGATAATCTCTCTATCAGGGTAACAGCAGCTGAGGATAGAATTAGTGCACTGGAAGATGAGATGCATAACAACTCCATATGGCAGAAGAGATCAGAAAAAGCCTTAAAGCAAATGATCAAACAATGGAAAAATTACTCAAAGAATGTGAACAAATGAAAATATAAGTCTTTGATAAGCTCAACAGAAACAACTTAAGAATCATTGGAGTCCCAGAGACCCAGGAAAAACAGGAAGAATCAATGGTCAAGAACATCATTAAAGAAAAACTGCCATAGCTAAAAAATACATGTGATCAAATCCTGCATGCCTGAAGAGTACCAACTAAAAGAGACCCCAGGAAAAACACCCCAAGACACATCCTAGTCACAATGACTAATCACACAGATCGAAACAGAATTCTGAAAGTGGCAAGATCAAAAAGAAAAATTGCATTCAAGGGAGCATCCTTGAGATTTATAGCAGACCAGTCACCAGAAACACTCAAAGCCAGAAGGCAGTGGTGGGAGAAAGTGATAAAAAAAACTCAATGAAATAAATGATTTGCCTAAAATACTGCACTGAGCCAAACTCACTTTCATATTTAAAGGAAGAATACAGGGCTTCACAGATAAACAAAAGCTCAGAAACTGTACAGACTCAAAAGCAGCCTTAAAAAAATACTGAAAGATCTACATTAAGACAAGACTGACCAACGGACACAACAAACTTCGACACAAAGATGGCACTAAATCCCATGACAATTCTTTCAATGTCAATGTACTAAAAGCACCAGTTAAGAGATACAGAGTGGCTAAATGGATCAAAAAAAACTCAATCCAAACTTCTGCTGCCTACAAGAAACACACCTAGTCAGAAAAAAATAGACTCAAAATAAAAGGCTGGAGGAAAATCATCCAAGCAAACATCACCCCCAAAAAAGCTGGAGTGGCCATACAAATATCATGCAAACTTTATACTCATAAAAGTTGTAAGGGACAAAGATGGACATTTTGTATTAATCAAGGGATATGTACAGCAGAAAGAAATCACACTTTTAAACATATATGTACCGAATGAGGGGCCAGCAATATATTTAACACAATTGTTGAAAATCTAAAAAATAATATCAATAACAACACAATAATAGTTGGACACCTCAACACGGCTTTGTCAACACTTGATAGGTCAACCAAACTGAAGCCCAACAAGAATATACTACACCTGAAGATAGAATTGGAAGAAAGAGTCCTAGTAGATATATATAAAACACTCCACCCCCAGAAACTGGGATACACATTCTTCTCTAATGTACATGGGTAATTCTCCAGGATAGATTACATGATAGCACATAAAACATACCTCCATAATACCAAGAGGATAGAAATCTTGCAGGCTACCTTTGCTGACCACAAGGCTCTGAAATTAGATGTGAACTACAAAGGAACACAGAAGAAAAACTTTAACATTGGAAATTAAACAGCCTAATACTGAATAACCAGTGGGTCCAAGATGAAATCAAAGAGGAAATCAAAACTTTTCTGGAAACAAATGACAATAGAGACACAGAACCTATGGGACACAGCAAAAGTGGTACTGAGAGGAAAATTTATAGCTTTGCAAGCACACATTAGGAAAGAAGGGGCAAACTTGAATAGCTTAGTGACGCAGCTTATAAAATTAAAAGTGCTCAACAAAAGGAACCAAAAATAGGGATTCAGAAGGAAATAACAATGCTGAGAGCATAAATCAATGAAGTGGAAACCCAAAAAACAATCCAAAAGATCAACGAAAGCAGAAGTTGGTTCTTTGAAAAAATAAACAAGATTGATAGACTGCTGGCAAAATTAACAAAGAAATAGAGAAACTTGATAACTCGTATTAGAATTGAAAAAGGGGAGATCACTACCGATATTGCAGAAATTCAAAGGATAATCAGAAACTACTTTGAGAAACTCTATGCCACTAAAAATGACAACCTGGAAAAAATGGACAAATTCTTGGACTTATAACCTTCCATGGTTGAATAAAGAGGATGTAGCATATCTAAACACCAACATCACTAATGAGAAAATTAAAACGTTAAACAAATGTTACCCCAAAAAAGAGCCCAGACCCAGATGGATTCCCTAATAAATTTTTTCAAACCTTTCAAGAGGAACTACTGCCAATCCTGGCAAGACTCTTCCATAAAACTGAAAAAAAGGAACACTTCCAAATATTTTTATAAAGTCAACTCATCACTTGGATCCCTAAACCAGACAGAGATGCTACCAAAAAAGAAAATTACAGACCAATATACCTGATGAACACAGATGCAAAGATCCTCAACAAAATCCTGGCAAATAGGATTCAATGCCTCATCAAGAAAATCATTCATTATGATCAAGTAGGTTTCGTCCCAGGAGTACAAGGATGGTTTAAATCTATTAACATAATACACAACATCAAGAACAAGAAAAATAAAAATCACATGATTGTATCAATAGATGCAGAGAAAGCATTTGATAAAGTCCAACACCCATTCTTTTTTTTTTTTTTTTTTGCTTTTTTGGGCCACACCCTGTGACGCTCAGGGGTTACTCCTGGCTATGCGCTCAGAAGTTGCTCCTGGCTTCTTGGGGGACCATATGGGACGCCGGGGGATCGAACCGCGGTCCGTCCTAGGCTAGCGCAGGCAAGGCAGGCACCTTACCTCCAGCGCCACCGCCCGGCCCCCCAACACCCATTCTTGATCAAAACTCTCAGCAAGATGGGAATGAAAGGAACCTTTCTTAATATAGTTAAAGCCATCTACCACAAGACAGTGGAAAAAATTGTCTTCAATGGAGAAAAACTAAAAGCTTTCCCTCTAAATTTGCCACAGGACAAGGCTGTCTTCTCTCACCATTCCTATTCAACATAGCTCTGGAAGTACTTGCTATAGCGATTAGGCAAGAAAAAGATATCAAGGGAATTCAGATAGAAAAGGAAGAAGTCAAGCTCTCGCTGTTTGCAGATGACACGATACTCTACTTAGAAAACCCTAAAGACTCTATCAAAAAGCTTCTAGAAACAATAGACTCATATAGCAAGGTGGCAGGCTACAAAACACACAAAAATCAATGGCCTTTCTATACATAAATAATAATAGGGATGAAAACAACCCCATTCACAATAGTGCCACACAAACTCATATCTTGGAATCAACTTGACTAAAGATGTGAAGGACCTATACAAAGAAAACTATAAAACTCTGCTTTTAGAAATAAGAGAGAGGACCCGTTGAGATAGCACAGTGGCGTTTGCCTTGCAAGCAGTCGATCCAGGACCAAAGGTAGTTGGTTCGAATCCCAGTGTCCCATATGGTCCCCCATACCTGCCAGGAGCCATTTCTGAGCAGACAGCCAGGAGTGACCCCTGAGCACTACCCTTTGAGGCCCAGAAACCAAAAAAAAAAAAAAATAAGAGAGGACACACGGAAATGGAAACACATACCCTGCTCATGGATTGGCAGGATTAACATCATCAAAATGGCAATACTCCCCAAAGCACTGTACAGATTTAAGGCGATCCCTCCAGTGATATCCATGACATTCTTCAAAGTAGATCAATCACTTTTGAAATTTATTTGGAACAATAAACAACTAGAATAGATAGAATAGATAAAGCAATTATTGGTAAAAAGAATATGAGAGGAATTACTTTCCCCAACTTTAAACTTTACTACAAAGCAATAGTTATCAAAACAGCAATGTATTGAAATAAAGACAGAACCTCAGATCAGTGGAATAGGCTTGAATACTCAGAGAATGTTCCCCAGACATACAATCACCTAATTTTTGATAAAGGAGAAAGAAATCCTAAATGGGGCAAAGAAAGCTTCTTCAACAAGTGTTGTTGGCACAACTGGCTAGCCACTTGCAAAAAAATGAACTTAGATCCCCAGCTAACATCATGTACGAAAGTAAAATCCAAATGAATTAAAGACCTCGATTTCAAACCTGATACCATAAAATATAAAGAAAAACATGTAGGTAAAACACTCCATGACATTGAGACTAAGGGCATTTTCAAGGAGGAAACAGCACTCTCCAAACAAATGAAAGCAGATTAACAGATGAGAATATATTAAGCTGAGAAGTTTCTGCACCTCAAAGGATATAGTGCCCAGGATACAAGAGCCACTCACTGAGTGGGAGAATTCACCCAATACCCATCAGTAAGGAGCTAATATACAAAATATACAAGGCACTGACAGAACTTCACATCTAATCCCATCAAAAAATGGGGAGAAGAAATGGACAGACACCTTGACAAAGAAGAAATACAAATGGCCAAAAGGCACATGAAATAATGCTCCACATCACTAATCATCTGAGAGATGCAAATCAAAACAACTATGAGGTACCACCTCACACCACAGAGATTGGCACACATCACAAAGAATGAGAACAAGCAGTGTTGGTGAGAATGTGGAGAGAAAGGAACTTTTATTCACTGCTGGTGGGAATGCCCTCTAGTCCAACCTTTATGGAAAGCGATATGGAGATTCCTCCCAAAACTGGAAACTGAGCTCCTATACCATCCAGCTATACCACTCCTAGGAATATACCCTAGTAACACAAAAATACAATACAAAAATCCCTTTATTACACCTATATTCATTGCAGCACTATTTACCATAGCAAGACTCTGGAAACAGCTAAGATACCCTTCAACAGATGAATGGCTAAAGAAACTGTGGCACATATACACAATGGAATATTATGCAGCCATTAGGAGAGATGAAGTAATAAAATTTTCCTATACATGGATGTACATGGAATCTATTATGCTGAGTGAAATAAGTCAGAGAGAGAGAGAGAGAAAGATGCAGAATTGTGTCATCTATGGGTTTTAAGAAAATTGAAAGACATACTTGCAATAATAATTTTCAGACACAAAAGAGAAAAGCGCTGGAAGGTCCAGCTCATGACATGAAGCTCACCACAAAGAATGATAAATTTAGTTAGAGAAATAACTACATTGTGAATTATCCTAACAATGAGAATGCATGGGGGAAATAGAAACCCTGTCTAAAGTACATGCAGGTGTGGGGTGGGGAGGAGGGAGGTTTGGGACACTGGTGATGGAAATGTTGCACTGGTGATGGGGGGCTGTTCTTTACATTACTGAAACCCATCTTCAATCATGTTTGTTCAAGGTGTTAAATAAAATATTTTAAAAAATGATTGGACTTAAAACAACGAACCCAAAGCAAACGACAAAATAATCGATACCCTATCTACAAGCTAGACACAGAGGTTACCACTTATACTAGCAGCTGGGGGTAAGGGTAGGGGATATGGGATGCAAGCTGGGAACGGGGGTGGAGGGAGGACAACTTTGGTGATGGAAATTCTCCTGATTCAATGTTAATATGTACCTAAAATATTACTGTGAAAGATATGTAATCCACTTTGGTCAATATAAAAATTATTATCAAAATATGAAATATACTTACATAGATACTTACATGTGTATATAGGCACATAAAACATATTGAAAACACATTTTTAAATGTGAATTTTTGTGAAGCTGTTTTTACTTTCTGAATTTAGAATTTTTATTTTTTTTAATTTCATTATTATATTTACAAAACTTTTTGTACTGGAGTTTCAGTCCTAGAACGTACACCACTATTCATCAGTTCAATAATCCTACTACTAATGATAACCCCTTTCTTTCTCCCATCCCAATCTCTCAGATAGACATTCTATAACTGTCTATAAAGTTATTATATAACTTTCCCTCACTATCATTGTCATGGTATTTGTCTTTGTGGTTAGTGCTTTAGCTGCACTCAAACATTTTTTGAGGCATGTTTCATGTCATGAGCTGGTACTCCCAATGTTCAGTTATATTGTCTCAAATATTAATGCCATACTGACTTTTATTTTTTTTATATTCTGCTAATGAGTGAGACTATATTTCTGAATTTTGAATTGGGATAATTTCCTCTGTGCATTGATTTGCTGCTCAAATATTTATCATACCATTTATGCTCATCTCAAATTTTAATTACTACTTTTATCTATTCTTTTGATAGTCTTAAGCACAGATGTAGTTACTGAGCAGTCTTTGGGTGTTCTTGCTATCACAAAAACTGTGATATTAAAATAGTCTTGGAGTATGTTATAAAAGATTAATCTCACAAGGTTGTAAGCATATGGGTAAGAGCATACTTATGGCAGAAAACTGTTGAAATGTTTGTCCCCATTATTTTTGTTAATTAATACTTTTTTCAAGATTCAAATGGCCAGGAGAGAAGACTCTAATTTAAAGTTCCTTAAAAGGTTAGGGCTATTCATGTGATTCCCCAGATTGTATTGGCTTTATAATATTCTCTGTCCTTCCAAGAGAAAGCCACTCACAAAAATGAAATTGAAATTAATTTTTGTTAGGAGAGAAGGAAGAACAAATAATAACTGAAGAAAGTGAGATCAATCCTTTTGTTTTGTTTTGTTTTGTTTTCTTTCAAGGCTCTTAGCACAATGCTCTCACAAAGTCTAAGTTTAAAATATTATTGCTGACAGTGTCAATGGAAAATAAAGTTATCATATTTTGATCATTATTAACATAATCTTAATAATTCCCCTCAAGTATACTTCTCTCTGTCTCTGTCTCTCTCCCTTTCTCTGTTTCTTTGTTCTCTTTTTGTTTTTTGGTCCATATCCAGATGTACTTAGGGCTCTCTCCCGACTATTTTTTTAAGAATCATTTTGTATGGTCTTCATCAAACCATTTGGGTAATAGGTATACAATCCAGGTGGGCTGCATGCAAGTAAAGAACCATATCCATTGTACTTTTGCTCTGGCACTTCTTTTTTTCTTTTTATTAGGAAATATTTTCTAAAAAAAAACACAACAATTTATCCAAAATGATTTACCTTTAAAATATGGGCTAAATTAAGTAAAAAGTATAGTGAAAAAGAAAAATGCCATCACCAGAGGGGCTGCCAGTTTGTGAAAAAGGAGTCATGTAGAAAAATACTCTGTGATCCTAGCTGTCATATAAAATGTATACTTGTCACTATATTAAGTAGAAATGCTAACTCTATAAGGAAACTTGGAACATTAAAAACAAAAGTGTTGTGGATTATATATAATTGTGAGGGCAAAACTGAATTTTTATTATTTTGTAAAGACTTTATGACAGCACAAAGAAATGAAAACAGTTGCTTCTATAAAAATATATTTGGTCTTTCAGTTCCTTTTGGAAATTCTAATATGGTTATACAATGATTCAAATTTATAAATGAATATTTGTGACTATTTATTTGGTTTTCTCTTTGCTAAAATAACAGCAAAATACTTCAACATAGATTTTACCAGTTAGAAATATTTAATTCTATTACTTATATTACCACTGAGATTTCTCTTCTGAATACATGAGTAGACAGTCGTTCTCTATTAATCTTTATTTATATCTCATGAATCTTGTTGGTTGTGCCTTCTTGCAGAATTTTTAGTGGTTAAGTAGATTTTAGTTAAAATAAATGTGTTTGAATATTTTTATTGTTTTTCAATAGTCTCTCTCTGTAAGAGGTATAATTATTTTAAATTATCAATGTGAGTTCATCAAACTTCTGTGAGTCCTATTGGGATATCCTAATTCCCCTAATATATGAATCTGCTTTTCTAGAATCCCCACAATGATATTTTTCTTCATTCTTCCTATCAAATTTCATTTGCCATTGTTTTTATTTAATTATTATTATCTGTTGTTATTAATATTTTATTATTATATGTTCTTTGAAGGATGGTTTTCTTTACCTATGTCAGTGTTTGCTAACTTAATTTTCAGTTTATTTTTAGCACTTGAATTCCTATTTCAAGTTCATATACTATATTCTTTAGTGTACCAATTTCTTCTTTATATTTCCCTCATACATACTCTATCCTTGTTAAAGTTCTTTTTAACTTATTCTCCATATAAATTAAAAGCATTAGACTTATTCTTTAAAGCTTCCATTGGAAACTTTAGAAAGATCTAATAAACATTCAGTTCTTTACAGATTTTTGCCATTTTTTATTAGTGCAGGTTATTTCCTATTGCTACTCATTCAGCTTTATATTCTATGAGCCTTGCATATTTCTCCCTGGTGGAAGTTTTTTGCTAGCAATGGGTTTTCTTTCTTAATGAGGGCATCCTTCCTATAACCATTATTTGGAATTGGTAAGCTCCATCTTTCAAGGTGCAGGGATTGCATTAATCCGAAATCCATTCCTTTGGTATTATTTCTATATACAACACAATGTGTAAGTGAAATAATCAAAAGATAGGAAATAATCTGTTCATTTCTTCACATACCAGTTTTCTTATATTTCACAAAGGAGTGAGATTACTTTGTTTATCTCTCTGATTAATTTCACTCAATATAATAAATATCATTTCCATCCATGTATAAGCAAATTTCATGACTCCATCTTTTCTATCTGTGACAAAGTATTCCATTGTGTAGATATACAACAATTTCTTTAGCCATTCCTTGGCTCCCAGATACCTGGGTTGTATAAATAGTGCGTGATAAAAGTAGGAATAAAGAGGATTATATTGCTTAGTGTTTTCAGGTTCCTAGGTTATATTTGTAGGAGTGGTATTGCTGAATCAAATGTAATATTAATTTCTACTTTTTAGATAAAATTCCATATTGTTTTTCAAGAGTTAGACTAGCCAGCATTCCCACCAGCAATAAAAAAAGAGTGCCTGAAAATTCTTCCTGCACAGTCATTGTTTTTTGTTCTTTGTGATGTGTATCTCCCCGTTGATTAGTGATAACAAACATTTTTTCATGTGCCTTTTGGCCATTGTATTTCTTCTTTGAAGAACTGTCTATTTTCCCTATTTTTGAATCTGATTAGATTCTTTTTTTTCCTTGTATATTAGATAGTAACCACTTATTTAATGGGTATTGGTTGAATAGTTTCTCCCATTCTATGGATAGTCTTTGTATCCAAATCATTATTTCTTTTGAAGTGCGGAAGGTTTTCAGTTTAATGTAGCCACATTTGTTTAATTTTTTCTTCTACTTGTTTATTCAGCAGTGTTTCATCCTAAAAGATGCATTTACCTTCAAAGTTAGGGAACATTCTTCCTACATTTTTCTCTATGGACATTATAGCATCATGTCTGATATTCTGTAATCCATTTTGATTTGACATTTATGCACTACTCTAAAGAATTATGAGTTCACTTTATTTCATGTAGCTGATAAGTTTTCAAGTGCCACATCTGAATAGGCTTTTTTCTTCAATTTGAATTTCTTGTCCCTTTATCAAGTATTAATTGATCATATACCTGCAGGTCTATCTCAGAATATTTAAGTTTATTCCATTGATCTGAGGGCCTGTCTTTATTCCGGTACCATGATGTTTTAATTACTACCACTCTAGTAAAGTTTAACATTGGGGAAATTGATGTTACACATCATATATTCCCTAAGGATTGCTTTGGTTATTCATGGATTTTCATTGTTCCAAATGAATTTCAAGAATATTTTATCCAATTCTCTGAAGAATGTCATGGGTACTCTTATAGGGATTACATTAAATATGTACAATTATTTGAGAAATATTGCTATTCTAATTATGTTGATCCTATTAATTCATGAGCAAAGTATATGTCTTAATTTTCTAATATCTTTTATTTCTTGAAGTGTTTTTCATGGATCTTTTACTTCTTTAGTTAAGTAGACTCTAAGGTACTTGATTTTCTGAGGCAAATTGTGAATAGAATTGTACTTTTTTGGAATTTTGCTTATTAACTTTGTAGTCTGAAATTTTACTATACAAATCTTGATTCTTGAAATTTTTTGGTAGAGTCTTTATGATAACATAGTTCTATAATACTATGTTTTCTTAATATAGTATCATTTCATCTGCAGACAGTTGAGAGCTTGAATTCTTCCTTTTCTATATGGATGCTCTTGATATCTTTTTATGCCTCATTGGTATGGCAAGTACTTTCAGTACTATATTGAATAAAAATAGTGAGAGGAGGAAACCTCATCTCATACCAGATCATAGTGGAATTTTTCCATTGAGTATAATGTTTGCCATAGAATTGTGGTAAATGACCTTGACTATGCTGGGAAAAGTTTCTACAATTCTCATCTTGTTGAGAATTATTATCATGAATGAATCAAATTTATTCACTGCATATCTTCTTTTTTATTTTTATTGTGGTCAAAATGAATTAAAAAATTTTTAAAGTAATATTTGAGGCACATAGTGACAATGAATGAGGGGAATTCCCATCACCAATATTGTTGGCCCTCCACCCCTATTCCTAGCATGCATCCTACATCTCCCTCCTTTACTCCCATAATACTAGTGTAACTGTTCCTCCCTTGTACAGTTTGTTGTAGATTGGGTATTGATTCTGTTGACATTTACTTTGAATTTGGTATTCATGTCTGATCAGCTTTTATTTCCACCAAATGAACATACAACTGTCTGGTCTTGGTACCATCCATTTTCCCCACTCAAGTTATGAGGCTGATCAAGGTCATTCCAGTAATGTTGTTCTATTGAAAATATAAGAAAAGATATAGGAGAAGAAAAAGTAAAAAAGAAACATTAGGTGTTATGAATATCCATTTCAAAAAGGTAAAAAGTCAAAACAAAACAAGAAATAAAGACAATTTCTTAAAACAGGGTTGTGTTTCTTCTTCCTCTTTATCTTCTTCCTCTTCCTCCTCCTCTCTTCTTCCTCCTCTTCTGTTTTTTTTTTGTTTGTTTGTATTGTTTTTTTGCATAGGCATGGTAAATATTGGGGAAGTTAGAACAGTAATTTTGTGGCCTAAGAGATACAGGGTTTCTCTGCCCTTGAAGCATACTGCCATGGGAACAACTACAGACTTCATACTCACTCATTTACACACCCCAAGGTCTTTTTATGGTGCCAGGAAATTTTTGCTCAGAGATGGGTGATGGCATCCCACATCTGTAGCTGGAGATATTGTTATTTGCATACGTCATAGGGCAAAGGGTAGGAGACAGTTTTTCTTTGTGGTTCTAGTTCTGTTCCATCGTTGTTGCAATCAGTCTTCTGTAATTAGTGGTTTGGGTTTTTGCTCAGTTCCTAGGACAGAGAGTAGGGTATAGTCTTTCAGCATGGTTCCAAAAGTTCTGCTCAGTCATAGTTGTCAAAGTCAGACCTCTGGAATTAGAGATTTGGGTTTTGTACAAATCCTAGGCCGAGGTCTAGGATAGGAACTTCCTCATTGGTCCCTTTATAGGTTCTGTACAGTTCATGTTTGTCAAAGTCAGTCTTCTGTATTTAGCGATTTTGGTTTCTGCTTAGGGCAAAGAATGACATGTCTCCTGATTGCATCATACCGCTAGGTGATTTGTTGCCATTTCCTCATGTCAGGATGTCATGTTAAAACTAGTGCAAAATAGTTCTGGGATGGTATTCGGAGTTTCCCTGGAATGAGTTTGGTTTCTGGTGCTGTTGCTGGGACCAATATCTCTTGATATGATCATATGAATTTTCTATTTTCCATTTTCTATATGGTGTATTATATTAATTGCTTATATATGTTAAAACATCCTTTTATTTGTAGAGTGAATCCCACTTTGTCATGTTGTATAACCTTGTTGATGATCTGTAGGAATTTGTTAGTATTTTGTTGGATATCCACAAAAGAAAGAACTACAGAACTAAATCCCTGATGAACACATTCATTTTTTTTATGTTTTGCATTTTAATGTTACAGATGTTTTGTTATTTTTGACAGAATTTCAGAGAACTATGTTATGCATTTTCTTAATTGTTATTAGAATTTAAAATGTAATATCAAAATGATGGTATTTCTAACTGGTAATTACTGCAATGCTGGAAAAAATAGAGCAAGAGAAGAGAAGTACATAGTCAAAAATCTAAGTGAGGAATAATGAACCCCATCTATTTTATTTTAAAAAACTGCTAACTCTGTTGCAAGACCCTTTGACATAAACTCTTCCAGTTACAAACTTTATTTTGTAAATAATTTATGTTAACAGCCAAATTGTTCCAAACTAATGAGCTTAGTTTTTGCAAGGTATTGCAATTGGGAGATCCTACCAACCTAAGAGGGAGTATTATAGCAAGGAGGCTTGTCTTAAACTTTTGTAAAACTGGTCATAGCTAGGGATTATTTAAATCATGATTATTTTTATTCAAGAATGTCTCATTAAGTTATTTTCTGTTAAACATGTATTCTTTTCTTAATTTCAAGAGGACAGGTTTTACACTTAAATTAATTGTTAATAACACAAAAAATGGGAGATTATCTAAATGTAAATTGTGTAGCCATGTCAGCCAATTGAGGAAAACAGTAGAGCAAAGAAAAAAAAAAGAAAAAATTAACTTGAACTTTGCCATCTGCTAATTGGCTGTCTGTGTTTTAACAAAGATGTGTATAAATTTTCATGAAAATCTCCCTACTTTATTGGGTCAAAATTATGAGTAGGAAGATTCATTATTTTCCCACTTTTACTCCTTTTCAATACTCAAATAATGTCAATCTTACAAACCATATTAATTAAATGTATTGTTCTCCTATGTTTATTTAACTTTTTCTGAAAAATTATTGCTGAAAGTTTATTCCATCTATATTCAGGAGGACATGTTTGAAATTAGCATTACTGTACT
Organism: Suncus etruscus; assembly: GCF_024139225.1. Lineage (NCBI taxonomy): Eukaryota > Metazoa > Chordata > Mammalia > Eulipotyphla > Soricidae > Suncus > Suncus etruscus. The sequence continues at coordinate 75,743,814 of NC_064856.1, read as the reverse complement.
AAAATGAAGGCATTTGCGTATCTGCCTTTCCTATGGAATTTTAAGCTATGTATGATCCTTAATTTTTGGTGATTCTTTTCATTCATTGACCATGAACACAATACTTGTATATTCAATATAAGAATTTAAAAATCTTATTGCCTAATATCCCCACTGCCATATCTGTGTGTGTGTGTGTGTGTGTGTGTGTCAAATCTGTCATGAAATGCCTCATTAGCATTTAACAGGAAGTGTGAGGAATGGTACTAGATTGAGTAGAAGTAGTTAAAAGCGACAAAATTTCAGTTGTAAATAATTTTTTGGAATCTAACAGACAACCTGATGAACATGCTAACTATAATGTTTTGTGTATTTGAAAGATCCTGATAGAATATAATGTTTTTATCGTAAGACAAAAAGTTATACTTTGGCTATGGATTGTTGGTTTACAACTTATTTTCACCCAAAACAAAGATGTTCTTTGGCTTCCTTGTATTTGTTGATTTACAAGTTATTTTCACCCAAAACAGAGATTTTTTTTCCTACTTCCCATCTCAAAAGCCTACTTGGGTGGAACTGGCTCAATTTAAGCCTTTAGTTTTGGTTCCTGAGTCTAGGGTTGGTCTTGTTTCTTCATAAAAATTGTGGTTCTGGTGATCAGTACTCTTTCACTCCATGAGATTAAAAGCTCCCTGACCACCTGTGTTTCACCTTCTCAGGAATGAGCTGGTTTATTTCTTATTGTGACTCCTCCTCAGATCCATTTTCCTGGGGTGGGAGTATGGCATGTGAAATACAGTTACAGCAATAGATATTAACTAAAATTATTACATATTTCACAATGTATATATATGTCAAATCATTATATTATATACCATATTTTTGTCTACATTGAATATGAATTAGATCTTAATATGGCAGACTGGAGAGATAGTACTATCACGTCCACTCTACCATTTTCCCTTTATAAGTTTTGTTTTTTTAGTACAGAAAATAAATTTATTTTCTTTGTTAGGAGGAGCACACCTGGAAGTGCTCAGGGGTTACTCCTGACTCTGAACTCAAGAATCAATAATGACTAACCATGTGGGATTCTGGGGATTGAACCAGAACACCCTACCTTCATTGCTATTGCTCAGGCTCAAAAAGTGGATCTCTTCTATAGCCCATCTCTGTTTATATCTCAGTGAATTTATCTTTGTCTTAGAAGGTCACATTACATTCATATTAATAAATAGTAAAAAGTGGCCCCTGCTTATTTTGTTTTTGTTTTTTGTTTTTTTTTTTAATATTTGCAGTTGACAAGGAATATTGGAGAATTCTGTTCCACACATTGTTATGAATGCGGGGAAAAAAAGAAATTTAAGAAAATACATGAATTTTTGCATTGCCATTCCATGCCCCAACCTCCATACTTATTCTTTTCACCCCTATTTATTTTCTCTCTGGAAACTCTGGAAAGAGTTTTATTGCTTTTCTCTTTGTTTGTTTGCTTTTGGTTTGAGTCATGCCTGGATGCACTCAGGATTATTCCTGTCCCTGTGGTCAGAAATTATTCCTGGCAGGCTCAGGGGACCAAATGTAAGGTAAATGCTCTAACTACTGTGCTTTCACTCCAGCCCTAGCATTTTATTTCTTTTTGTTGTGTTTTTTTTTAAGTTTTCTTGTTTAAGTTATTTATTTTCTAAATAGGAGTAAAATCATCTGTTCTTTCATATCCTGACTTATTTCATGAAATGCTATACATGCTGTCGAAAGACAAAATTTTATTTTTATGAAGTATATCATTGCTTCTTTGATAATTTGAAATATTATTTTACAGTAAATATGTTGATCCCATGTTTTGAGTCTTCTTTAAAAATTAAACTGATATGAACAGATACAAATATCCTTTTAAAATATTACATTCGAGTTTTTGAAGAAATTCTTGATAATTGCATTGCTGTGTCATTTGTCGATTGTGTGCTTTAACAATTTCAAACAAATTTCTATATTGTTCTTAAATGCCTAGACTAGGCTTATGAAAAAATTGATCTATTAGTTAAGTCATGGAATTTTTAGTATTTTGCTATTATTGCCCCACAGTCATACAAATAGTGTAACCTTAAATAAGTGACTGTTTTATCTCTTCTATTTACTTTTCTTATTTCCTTCCCATCTTTATTGAGTTAGAATAGAAAAACTGTAAGATGTGTAAAGGGTTAAATGCAATTATGTAATATATGCATATACTGTGTTGATTATCATATACTTCATTAATGTATTTTTATATTTTTAAGGAAAACTAAGTTTTTGAAGCCAGAGTGGTGGTGCAAGTGGTAGGGCATTTGCCTTGAATGCTGCCAATCTAGGACAGACTGCAGTTCAAGCCCCCAACTTGGTCCCCCAGGCCAAAAGCGATTTCTGCTAGCATAGCCTGGAGTAACCTCTGAGCATCACTAAAAAAAAACTAAGTTTTATTCTCAGAAGTTTCTAATTGTATAATAGCATTATGGGCTGTTAGTGAATGCCTTTTAAATTATTTTCTCTCAGATGTCATTGAACATAAGGGTGGAAACGTTCATCCTTTACCAGCCAATCCTGAACTTTCATCACTGAGTTAAACACCAATTTGAATTTTCAAACTCTGAGAATGAAAATTCAGCATCAAATAACTTTGTATTATAGAAAAATTTATTACTGATCCATATTTTACTACTATATAAAGTAAGAGTAATTATACTGGTCTAAAATAATTTTATAATCATAAGGTTTAGTACATCTTATTGGCATATACAAATTATATACTAAAATTTTCCAGACATTTCAATGCATTAAATATACATATTTTATGTATTATTTACAATTTACGCTATCAATATTAAAAATTCTAAGGTGGGGCAGGGGCAATAGTATTGTAGGTTGGACTGTTGCTCAGCATGTGACAGATTCAGGTTTGATCAATGGCATTCCATATGGGCTTGATGGCCTGCATGAGTAATTTCTGAGGTTAAAGCCAGAAATAGCCATTGGTTATGGCCCAAAAACAAACAAAAAATTTGAAGATAGTTCTTTATATATAAGGAGACCAAATTAAAATAAGAAGGCCACTCTGATCTTTGTAATGTTCATATTTTTTCCAGTAAGCTACCGAAAACAGTCCTAAATCTAAACTATCTATTGAAAATTGAAAAAAAATTACTTAGTTCATTAACCAGAAAATGATAAGATCTTTATTCTTAAGATTAGTATTAAATAAAATTATGCAATTAAGAACTTATTTGTATATACATAACATTTATTCATTTTAACAAATATTTAACAAGAATAGTATAAAATATTACATTTTCATTTTAAAGTTATTATTTTGAAATGTGAGACAATTCGCTGGAGAGAAAAGAATGTGAAAATTGGAGTTCGATATATTCTTGGTAAATTATAATTTCTTCAGCTCTCAGTGTACTTATGATTAAAAATTTATATCTATTTTCACTTAGTTTCTGTGGTACTAATGATATAATTAATTCCCATAGAGTGCACAGTGATCTGGTGGTGCCCTACCTAGCAGTTATCATGGGCTATTGCCTGGTATTAGGGATTATGTTCAGAGTCTTTGTATGGAAATCCTTTGATCTAGAATTCGGACTCTGATCAGAATGCTTGCTTAATGATGAAAAACATTTTGTACAGATATTTGGAAGAAAAGGAAAGAAAAGGATGTAAACAGAATAACAATGTATTTTCTCATTTTCTATGGAAAACCAAGGAAACAAATGCAATTAGGTCACATTTTCTTGCAAGGATAGTAACAATAGATCTCACAAATTTCTACTTATTAGCAAGTGCAATACCCTCTTTTAGTCTTTTATTATGAAACACTTCTAAAATAATTTACCTGGTCTGTTTAGGATTGCTTATGAGAGGTATGCCTAAAATATATTAACTTATGGGTCAGTTGTGTCTTATTAAATCATGCAGTTCTTAGAGAAAAGTTACACGGTTGTGTACAATGCATTTTAATTTAAATTAATAGGGCAGGCTAGTAAGCATTAATTAGTACAACTAGCTTCATTATATTTTATATATGATTTAGTCCTTTATTATAATAAATGTTGCTTTGTAAGATCTTTGATTCTTGAAGTGATTAATTAGCAATGCAAATTTTTTTACACTGGGTAAATAAGCAAACTGTTTTGTTTGTATTTTGGTTCACACTTGCTAATACTCAGACGTTATTCTTGACTCTGAACTCAGAAATTACTTCTGGAGTCATTGAGAAATTCCATGGATTGGAATGCTGGATTTCAAACAGAGATAGGCTGTGTGCATTGCAGAAGCCTACCTATTGTACTTTATCTTAAGTACCAAAAAAAAAATCTTTTAAAAACATAATCACTCATGCTAGCAATTTGAAGTTAACTTTGATACCTTCTCTCTCATATCCAATTCAAATTGACTTTTTCCCAATATATTTAATTTCTATATATATATCTATGTCAATATGTTTGATTTTTTCATTCCCACTGATACTGCCTAATGCTAAACCATTTATCAGCTCTTCTGGATATATAATTATAATTTCCCACCTTGTTTATCACACTGATAACATTGCTTCACAATGTGTGTCACAAGATACAACACACTGTTAGCATTGTTTCACACCTTTCTAGACTGTTGAGTTTCCTCTAACTGATATCATCACACACAAAAAAAGATTTGATTTCTCAATTATATCAGGCTACATCCCAATTAAATATCTTAAAATATATTTATGAATTGCACTATTCTTTCCAATATAACAATCATCTCATATATAAGTTAAATTTAACTTCCAGAAGGTCCTTATTATCCAGTGGTAACTTGGAATATTGTGTGATATTTATATTTCTTTGGTTCATTTATTGAAGTTTCTTTTCTACCTAGATTTTGAACTTAACTGAGGTGAGTGAGACCAGAAAAGATCATGACTAGGAAAAAAAAATGAACACTAAACCTGTAGTGTCAGGATATAGGCAATGCTTGATCTAAAAGTGTTTTTTTTGAACAGAACTGAGGTGAGTGAGCCCCGACAAGAGTGTGGCTGCTACACTCTGCTCAGTTGACACACATATTTTTAGTCGAGAAGCCTCACAACAACACAAAAATACCACCACACTACAAAAGTCTCAATGATGAACAACGCAGAAACATACAATACTTAGAGAATGAAGATGGTAGTTCTGAAAACTGAACTAAAAGTATGCAATGTAGCTTTCCTAAAATTAGGAATTTAGGGAGTAAATGCGGAGGATGCTCAAAGAACTCAAAGAAACCATGCAATGGACAGACCATAAGACACAAGAGAGTATGAGAGTAAAAATGAAAAAAACTTCAAATAGAAATATCAGAATTGAGAAAGTTGGTAGTTGAAATGAAAAACTCACTGGAAAGTCTCATCAGCAAAGTAAGAGGTACTGAGAACAAAATGGTGAGCTTGAAGATGAACTGCCGTAACACCTCCACATAAAGAATAGATTCAATGGTCCTCAAACTATGGCCCGCGGGCCACATATTGTATTTGTATCTGTTTTGTTTCTTCATTGCAAAATAAGATATATGCAGTGTGCATAAGAATTCGTTCATAAGTTTTGTTTTTACTATAGTCAGACCCTCCAATGGTCTGAGGGATAGTGAACTGGCCCCCTGTTTAAAAAGTTTGAGGACCCCTGCAAGTGAACAGACAATAGACACTGGGAATAAACTTAGTAGGACCAACATAGTAATCATTGAGATCCTAGAAAGCAGGAATAAAACTGCAATGAAGAAGCAAAACTCAAAGATATCATTGCTGAGAAATTCTCAGAGTTTAAGAATCTGGATGCTGGGGTCTGGCAAGGTGGCGCTAGAAGTAAGGTGTCTGCCTTGCAAGCGCTAGCCAAGGAAGTACTGTGGTTCGATCACCCGGCATTCCATATGGTCCCCCCAAGCCAGGGGCAATTTCTGAGCCAGGAGTAACCCCTGACAATCAAACAGGTGTGACTGAAAACAACAACAACAACAACAACAACAACAAAAAAGAATCTGGATGCCAAAAGGATACTAAAAAAAGAGATCCAAATAAAATAACCCTAATGCACAATGATGAAAACCCTAGTCACAATTATGAAAACTATGTGTAAAGATAGAATACTGAAAGAAGCAAGATAAAAAATGAAAATTTCATACAAAGAAGCAAATTTAATTTACAGTGAATTTATAACAAATTTTGACCTATTATTCAAAAACATTTTAATATCATTAGTACAACATGGTTCATAGAGACAGAATTTAAGTATATTTTACTCACTGCTTTATCCAAGTGAATAATCAGCATCTAATAAGTAGAGTGTGTCCCCTCAAACCAAAAACTACAACAACAACAAAAAAAACAGTAGGGCATATCATTTTCAGACAAGAAAATCACTATGGATATGTGTTTTTGTGCTGATAAATATTTAAGGTTAGACTTAGCCTGATTATTTTCTCCCTAAGTTTTTCACTGATATGTGACAAAAGAATGACTCTATTAAGGAGATACATATTTCATGGTAATAAAAGAAAGTCAACTTTATTCACACAAGTGGTTAGCAGAAACAATGTTTGAGATTAACATTTTGAAAGTTAACCATTTAGGTTAACTGTAGAAATGACTCAGTGGTTTGGTATATTGTCTTCTAAAATATGTTTTACGAATAATTGTAGTCTAACAGTTCTATCAATTGCATCTTTCTCTGGACCCAGGTTGTTTCGTTAAATTGAGATATTTAAAGCTATTGAAAACTTCATTAATATATAGTACTGTAACAGCTAGTGATTTTATAATAGATTCTCAATATTCAAAAATATTTTGTGTCTATTTTCTTAAAACAGATGAAGTGTCATGGTTTTTATGGCCTACAAATGATCTAGTGAAATGTCTTCTAATCTTTCAGTTTCATTGACTTAAATAATATTTAGTATTTCACAGTGTGTTTATGTTTATATATGTATATTATAGATTTATGGCTTCTCAATACTGATTGTAGAGTCCATATTATATTAATTTTATGAGTTATAAAATCATGGCACTATCAGAGCCTGATAGAGGTGTTAGAAAATAAGTGAGTAATAAATACAAAATTCTATTTTATATTTTTCATGTGCATAAAATTTGTTGTAATTTTAAAAATGTTTTCTATTGCATTCATTGTAAATTAAGTGAAAAATACCAGAGCTGAAATTTCCCTATTCTTTGCATTGTAATATATTTACAAGTTTTGTACCAGTCATCAGAGTTATCACTGAGGTATTGTGAGAAATAAAAATTAAAAATTGCAGTATCTAAAACAGTCAGCCTTAAGAAAGACTTTGACAATGGCCTGGATTACTTAAGGAAATGAGTATTAGGAATATATGATTCAATGCTAACACATAAATAAAACGTACTTCAGAATTATGAGTGATTTGATATAAATTTAATAGAATCTATTTTAGAACTACATTTTAGCAATAATCTCAATGAAGTATATACAGATGTTGCTTGATAATGATTCACAGCAGACTATCACAAAATTATGGTGCAACATTATTCAATAATGTTATTAATAAAACTGGATAATAAAAGTC